>NC_092687.1:43752483-44022483 GCF_964275005.1 Diadema setosum | reverse complement strand
TATAATATATAAATACACACATAGTCATGACCGTCCATCACAAAACCAACAAAAAGTCGCAAACCTTGATTGTACATGTGGACTTAAAAAAAGGTGAAACGGGTCAACCAAGTCAGTCTTGAGTTTTTCATGTTTTCTGAAAGAGTATTCTTCTTCTACATTATTCTTACGTTTGGGGTCATAAAATGAATCGGGAAGTGTGTTTTCAGCAGTTTTTATACAACCCTTTTTGTAGAGTAGTGTGATCAGTTATGTCTTAAGAGGTCCCTTTTCATATCCTTTGCACACTCTTCACTTTCAACTATAATAACTTTTGAAGGCAAAATGCTACTGCTTTGAAAGTTTTCAGTAATCATGGACAGAATGTGTTAATAAAACATATTTAATTTCAGCTTTATCTGATAATCTCTTCATTGTTGTTGCTCCGGTTGTTAACATCCTCTTTTTTGTCCAATTCATCGCATAGTTTGCACGACTTGGTAAAGATTAAGTGCTTGAATAGACCCTTTACTTCAGAGCCTCTTTTCTCAGTTCACGCTTTTCTAGAGTGTGTGCATTCTTACTAATATTCAGATAGGTTGCGAGAATCCATTTGAATTGAATTATATATCATTTTAAAGCTTAGAGTCTGTTCTTTCAGAATTTGCCCTTGATATAACTAAAGAATCATGCCTGGTGACGTTTTGTTGGTTTTGTGATGCAGGGTCACATATACACAACATGGATGCATATACAGGTAATGTATGTGCACGATTGATATGACTGTGAAATTCAAAGCATGTATCTGCGCACACAGTCACTGTGCATGAGTTATTGTCTGCTATGTATATAGTAACATACAGTTATACATCGTGTACATCTTCACGAAGAATCTGTATATAGAGTGACAAACGTCAACAAAACCCGGAAAATTAGCAGGCAGTGAAAACACGCGCAACAAACAGTGAGATTCTCTACGAGGATATGGCATGGTTGTGAATATATTACAAGAGCATTTGTACGTTATTGATTCTTTACACAAAACATGCAGTAATGATATTTTACACTGCAGAAAGTCGGGTGTTAAATATGAAACACCGAGCTGGTGTTAAATTTCCGGTGCTCATTTGTGGAATTACATTAACACACAAGGGTGTCACTTCAAAATATACTTCTTTTTTTCTTTTTTTTTTCTTTTTTGATATGTAATACTTCCTGCTCATCATGTTGATTTTGAACTTAAACATGACGAACAAGAAATCTTCCATAAAGTACTTGATTTTTCGAAACAAATCGTGAACATTTACACCACAGTAACACCAGAGGGTGTGGTCTCCTATTCACACTTGGCGTGTGTAATACCATTGAATTGAACACCAGTAATGTCAATTCAAAACCATGATATTGGAGTGTCATTGTTAATTAATACCAGCGCAGTGTCAAAAATATCACAAACTGTACAGTGTCAAATTAACGCTCCGAAGTGGCACAGGTGAACACTTTCCAACACCGTCACATTATACTTTCTACACCTGTCGGTGTGGTCCTGTATTGACACTGAATTGTTAAATCTAACACCAATCCTTTTATTCAGTGTACGTAGTGCCTTGTTTTCCATATTTAACTCATTTTCCCCTTAATGACCATGTATTCAAAGTTACGGCATTTCAGCATCATTTCTCTTTTAAATTCGTTCAGATATGGTCCATTGACTTTCGTTTTTTTTTATAATCTACAGTTGAACCTCTATTATCCGGCCTCCCTTTATCCGGATCTCTCTATTATCCGGACGCAATCTCGCCGTGATTTTTTATTTTGTTTTTGATAATTACGGGAGAAAAGGGGGATTCCCAACTCCGTGAGAACTCTTACACAAACACACATGAATTACATATTACTTCCAACATGATTAACATACATTACATCAAATTTCCTTCCAAACTGCTTACCCTCAGACATTTTAACATCCCCAAACATCCCCAAATGTAAAAATGAAAAGGTTGCAGTATGCACATGGTACAGTTGAACCTCTATTATCCGGCCTCCCTTTATCCGGATCTCTCTATTATCCGGACGCAATCTCGCCGTGATTTTTTATTTTGTTTTTGATAATTACGGGAGAAAAGGGGGATTCCCAACTCCGTGAGAACTCTTACACAAACACACATGAATTACATATTACTTCCAACATGATTAACATACATTACATCAAATTTCCTTCCAAACTGCTTACCCTCAGACATTTTAACATCCCCAAACATCCCCAAATGTAACAATGAAAAGGTTGCAGTATGCACATGGTACTACAATGGGCTACATCAGTACATGTGTATGTACACCTATGTACATGTATAAAGCATCGAGTCTCCCATATCCGGCCAAATCCCTTATCCGGATGAGCCCCGGTCCCGACTTGTCCGGATACGAGAGGTTCAACTGTATTTCGCTAAATGAATGTACTGCTTCTAATGAGATATCTCTATATCAAGTGTTTTTTATTCAATGAATCATAATAACCCGGTTATTCAAATATCCCTTGGTAATCATGTTTATGTTTTCAGTAATATCATCGATTAGAAGTCATGTTAAATTTATCTTTAGCGGACTTATTAATGATGAGTAAGAATACAAATTATTTATACAATGCAAATAAAAATTTCAAACCAACAATATTATTCAAGTCCGTAAAACATACGGACTTTCTTCCTGAAAATCAATTTGCCATTTTTTTTTTTTCAATTGAGACAAATTCATGTAGAAAACGTGCTTAATTGATTGGTATTTGTAGAGATAATCAGCACCGATCACGTTGAAATTAATCAAACAAGAACGGATTTGTCGATGTGACTGAATAACGTCAGACAGTAAACCTACTCTTATTATGCCACCATTGCCAAATTACTTGAAACTGCATGCTATCCAAACTAACCGTTAGAAACAAAATGAACTTAATAGAATGTAAATTGAACGTATGTAAAGCTCTTATCAGCAAAATATTAACGAAAGGGATTGCGGAGAATGTAACTGTAATTGTTTTCATATATGACATGAATGCAAATTGTGTCTGCAAAGTATAGTCACTATTAGCAACAGCATGATCAAACATAGATCAGAAATTTATATTTGAAACGTTCCAGCATAGAATTGTAAGGTGAAGAAGGCATTAAAGACCAAACTCTTGTAAAGGATTCAAGCGCCGTGTCGAAATTAGATAGAAAAGCGTATGGCAAGATGTCTTGTGACGTTGCGCGGAGGAATATTGATGATATCTTCACGTGACTTGTCCCTTTAACATACGCCTACCTATCAGTGACTCAATAAAAACAAGGAAGTTTGGAGGCGAAATAGGATTGAAACCAGCTTTCAACCAAAGGACGTAGACAAGTAGTGTATCTCCGGAAACCTGAAAAGAAATTTCTTCTTATGATTTCCACATTATTGTAAGTACAGCACGACAATAAATTACGTATAGAAGACGGGGTATGTCGAGTTTCATTTTTTTTTTTTTTTTTTTGTCTGTCAAACTGCTAATTTTTTTCTAATTATTGATACCCATTCTTCTTTTCCAGATCACTAAAGTTAAATACAACAAAATTGTGCGTGGTGAGTAATGAATGCTTCTACTGATATGTTATGTATTAAGCCTATTATACATCTTTCTGAATGCCTTATATTGTTTTATAATATATCTATAACATGACAACTGGCCTATATATTAAATTCTGTCGTCTTTACTTTATCCAGCAGGTTTCTCATGTTATCCAGGAATCTTATCAAAATGATTGACAGCCGAGTTTTGGTTCAGGTCGGGATTCTTCTCATGAATATTCACAATATCGGTAAGGAGTACGATATAATCTAGTTATCAATTTTCATTATTACATCGCTCGTTTTTCCGTAGATTGATGTGAATGTTTAACATGCACAGCTTTTCAATGTCTGAAAATAAAGATGGCAATGCATAAAGGTGATAAAAGACTGAGCTTATAGCCATTTTGCTGTAATTTTCCATCCATAAGTTGTGTATAAACTGATTTATTAATTAATTATTATTATTTTTTTACTCTTGGAACCCACATTTTACCCCTATACTCCCCTTATATCTTGTATTTAATATGTAATAAGTCAAATTGATGCAATTGCCCGCAACAACTGATACATTGTCTACCTGTGTGTGCGCGCGCGCGCGCGTGTGTGTGTGTGTGTGTGATTGCGGAGCGCGAGCGTGAGGGTGTATGTGTGTTCACGTGTGTGCGTGTGTGTGTTCATCATTTTCTTCAAGACTCAGAATAATTCCTCTTATTTTCTGCTTATATTCTTTCAGTTGCAATGACAGTGAACCTCGAGGTACCCTCGCCTCTCCAGGCTGGCCGTGAAGTCACAGCAGTGTGCTCAGGAAATGACATCCACGGCTCGGCTGCTCTGACATGGTATTTGAACGGCGTCCAAATCCCAGACGGCTTCACCACCACCAGCGAAGTCAGCCGAATCGATGATTTCTGCACCTTTTCTGAATAGAAAGGTCGCAAAAACTTGAAATACCCTCAGTCATTAACATTTCTGCAAAGAAAGTGCGACAGAAACGTTCATCGAATCTTTCTGGGCCATTATAAAGATGACAGTTTTACCGCAAACCAGGAAATAGCTCCAAGACCATGTTGAAATGAGCAGACGTTTTCGTCTTTTTTCAGAAACAGATAACAAAGGATAATATTTTGTTGAGTCAAAACAAATGCAATAATTTGCCGATTGAAATGTCCAATGAGCTTGGTTTGCCAAGTTATAAAGTTTCTTATATCATAATAGAGTGTAGATAAACAATTTGCAGCTTTAAAACTCACAGGAGACTTTTTCTCTTTCTCTCTCCATTTTTGAATAAACACTTACAACGTGTCTCTTAAGGAATAATTTATTCTTTAAAAGTTGTTGTTAGTTGTTGCTCAACAACATTGACAATGTTTCTAAAAGTATATGACAATATGAATGACGCTGTAAATCTATGAACGTATTCTTCACGCCCACTCCTCATCGATCTGTCCACATAACACTAAAAAAGAGTGCGCTACCTTATGAGCAGCTCGATCGGATGTGACCTTTCACCTACATTCAAGTCAGGAAACCAAAACCAGCCGTTTTTTCATTATACGAACACTATATTTGTTGGATTAACGCAACGACCTATCCTGCGAAGTATCACAATACAGAACCACAGTCCACTCTTTCAAACTTCAGCCGAATATCATCATAAATTTGATTCTTTGGAGGCACGGTGGTAAATACTTCAAAGAGAGACAAATGGCAGAACTGGAGGCTTTTATAACGGACCCTCTAACTTCACTAGGCTGACCGCTAAAAATAGTCAAATCAAATTAAGATACAAAAAAAGCCTATGACAGGTATGTCCTTAATGCATATAACTATCGGAAACTAACTGTGCCTTAAAAGACACACCAAATGGAATATAAAATGGAAATTACTCTTGTAAAAAGACATAAGATTTCTGCCCTGTGGTTGTTAGGGTTATAATTAAATTTTTTGTCCCTGTGCAAAAGCATCGTCTCTATACGTCAAAATTGATTTCTGCATCGACACACACAGACACACACACACGCACACACACACACACAATCCTAGACTAGATGGAAAAAATGTGTGTGACATCTGTAAATTATCATGGATTTTCTATGGAAACTATTTAGAAGACAATAACATTTTTAACACGTAGAAACATGCTTAATGACAAAGACATTCAACACAGATGACAAAACGTTAAAGTAATGGAGTTTGAGATCGGATGTCAACTTTAACCAACTGTGATGCAAGTCGGGAAGGGTAGAATTTTAACACCGGTTAAAGTAAGCACTCTGTGAAAGCTATAGAGCACCGTGTTTGATTCTTTATCGATCTTATCCGGGTTGTAAGAACTCCTGAGGGTGTGAAATTTTCTGTCAATTACTAACTTTGTATAGCCAGAGGCAGTACGTGCTGTGAGACGAACGAACTCTAGAGCATAACGACCACTCTGTGCTGGAATCTGCAGTGACAAATGTGGAAATACGTGTCCCGGATATGCGGGTGAGTACATGCGGCTTAAGTACTATAGTAGTTGGATGTGTTCCAAACTACAAACAACACCAGTACACTTGCGAACATAGTCTATTAGACGACGCATGTAGAATATGTACATGACCTGGAAAAGTTGTTAAAGGTTATTAATTCGTGTTCTAGAAGGGTATTTTAGTTTGGTTGCCACCTTCGCAATCTTTGCCAATTTTTTTTTTCTTAGCCTATAATTAGCATAATCACTGTCATCAGCATTATGTGCGATATAATTGGTAATTTTGATAAAAATAAACAGAGATAACACGACTTTTCAAGATTTTTTCCAACCTTAGGAATCTATCTGTAACACCTGTTTACAATTCCAAATGTTGCAAGTGTCTAGAATAGCCTAATTAGCATAATGAGCTAATTTGCATAAATATGTGCAATAGTAAATTGCACTAGATGACGCCAAAAACCATGTATTTGACCTGGAAAGTTGTAAATTACAGTGTTTTTTTTTTTGTTTTTTTTTTTTTGCTTCATGTCTTACATTGTAGATGGGCATTAAATCATATCAAACTTTGTTGTCACCTTGGCAACCTATAGGGCAATTACAGTAAAACGCTTAAATATAGCATATTCACCTAATTAGCGCAATAATATGTAGGCCTATTTGGCAATCTCAATGCAGGAAGCCTGAAAACAAAAAGAAAGTACTTTTTTCATTAGGTTTCTACGACAAGGTGTCCATTCAATAACATCTTTTTTATATATTATTTTCAAAAGGTACGAGTGTCTTAAATAATAATCATAATTAGCACAATGAGCCAATTTGCATATTTCATTAGTTTAAATGGCACCAGACATTATGTATTTGCCCTTGAAAAGTTCGGAAATACAAGTTTGTGTTCTTGTTGTTGGTCTTGCGTAAAGTTGTGCAAATCACGTTTCTTAATGTGTGAGAAACTGCGTTGCCGTGGTGACGGCATATTACGGCGATAGATCGGGAAAATAATTGTTCGGGATCGGAAAAGTTCCTTATTTTTCAAGCAAAATGTTTACGAAGCTTGGTACACAATTTGGTGTTGTCAGGGGCGTAGGCGGGGGGGGGGGGGGGATGTGTGTGCATCCCCCATGCAGCTCACAAGGTTGGGGATGACATGTGTAATCATTCCCCCTTCCCCCACCTTTCGGGTATTTTTTTTTTTTTATCATTGGTAACTGGCATTCTCTTTTCGTTTATTATGATTACCACTCTTCTTCTTCTTCTTCTCATTATTGTTATTATTATTATTATTATTATTATTATTATCATTATTATCATTATTTTATTATTTTTATCATAATCTTTGTCATTGTCACCTTATTTCCATATTTTTGATCCCTAAAGATTTTCTTCTGCCTCTGATGGGACGGTGTGACTAAATGTTTATGAAGAGACGTATTATTATTAAACAACTTGGTAAATGGGGTAAATACGTAACTCTTTACTGCTATTGTTATCATTATAATTTGTATTATAATTTGTAGTGTCGAGTATACTCGGGCAAGTGTCTATGGGAAATCCGCGTTGTAGCAAAATCAGCCCGTCCACAATGGATTTGTTGTCTTGTAATCTTGGAACTATAGCACACTTTAATACACAGTATAAGAGAGCGCCTTTGTCATTGGAGGGCGCGTCAGCGCTTGCGATTTTAACAGCACTGTATGATTTTAATACTCAACCGTTCTGTGACCGTATCACTCAATATTTATTTCGCTCACTCTTTTGATTGAAAACTTTCTCAAAATTCCTCCAAAATAGTGCACCAGATCGTTGAATTTCAATTCTACAAAATCAAAAACTACCACGTGAACGAGGAAGAACTCCATCCCACACCTTCCCCGCTAGTTCCACCGCCATAAACTATTAGTAGACAGTGAAAAGACTCACACACAGAAATATCACGATTTATATAATTAGACCTATACATGTCTGAATGGCCTGAGCAGTTTAGAGTATGCTGCAGATCGTTAAATTTCAGTTCTATGCAATTAAGCTCGCTTGAAATCATCGGACACAATGATGCGACGTGTTGATTGGTTTTAACGTGGACTTATCGGCTTTTCCAACTAAACGGGAATGGAATGTATCAGTTTTTACAACCAAACACTGACTATAGACAGAAATTACTCGTGATATATTGCGTTTTGTTACAAAATTATTTTTTTGTTCAGATCGGTCCCACATGCCCATTACTTAAATCACAATTATACATCGATTTTCATTAAACAAACAATAGACTTATCAGTTTTTGCTAAAAAGCTCTTTATATTGATATTCAGTTCACGGATTGCGTTGCTACCCTGTCAACGTTTTCTTTTATTCTACTTTGCTTTACCTTGCTTCCTTTTACTTTTTTCTTCTCCCTAAAGAGAGCCGTTATCACGGTGAGCCTTTCCCCACCAATTAACACAATGAAGGACCAAGGCCTCTGTTGTTAGCAATGATGAAGTACTGTCTTCTACCTAATACTTCTATTATACCCACAGTTTGCTGGCATAGTATAGGCCAGTAATTTGTTGAAAGCAATGAATAGGGGCATTGAGGAGACTTTATTATTGTAATGTTTTGATCATTGGCTAGAAGTATTTTCATCATGTTAGATGATGCTTTGAAATACAGGAGACATATTTGTGTGATTTTCCTGTTACATCTTTTATTATCTCATTCTCTGTCACCCATGCATGCATCCAAACAAGCAAAAAAAGTCACCAAACATGGATTATATTAAGGGCAGATTCTGAAAGAGCAGACTCTCAGCTCCAAAATGATGCATAACTAATGTATACAACTGCTCCTTTCCGACCTAGATGTCTAGATAATGGACAGAAAGTACACACTTTGGAAAAGTCTTTACTGAGAAAAGAATCTTTGAAGTTTATGTTCTATTAGTGCTTTACTATAAATCTCACCATTTTGCAAGAGGTGCAATTAATGAGATTAAAAAAAAGGATCTAAAACTTTGATAACTACAATAAAGGAATTATCAGATTGATAAGCTGAAATTTTTTCCACACTGGTTAAGCACATTCTATTCATGGATGCATATACTACATCTTTAGATACAGTAGCACTATCCTTTCAAAAGTTATCAGAGTTGAAAGTGAAGGGTGAGTAAAGGGTTTTCATGAAATGAAAAAGGGTCTCGACACGTCTAAGTCATAACTGTCTATACACCATTCTAAAAAAAATAGTGTTCTGTAAAAACTGCTGAAAACAGTTTCACATTCGTTTTACAAACTCAAACTTTAAAATAATTACAAAGAAGAATTGCTCTCTCAGAAAATATTGAAGGAGGTCGACTATAAGTTCACTCATTTCATTTCATTTTTTTTTTTTTTTTTTTTTTTGTCCACGCGCAAAATCAGGGTGTGGCGATTTTTTTTTTTTTTTTTTTTTTTTTTTTTTTTTTTTTTTTTTGGGGGGGGGGGGGGTTGTGATGCGCGGTCACATTATGATCATAATTGGAAAATGTGTGTATAGGCTGCATAATGGAACTTCTCGTTTGACCCATCGGCAACCTCAGTTTGAAAAGAACGCCTTTAGGACTTTCTATTCATAGCTATTGCGGTATACGTCATCTGTCTGTGCAGCAGGGAATAAACCCTAACACAAGCATGTATACGTTTTATGGGACTTTGCACTCACTAACCTGTGCAAATTTGTAACGCAAGTGATATACCTGGTTTAATGTTTTGTAAATGAACCTGTCAATGTTATCATACTCGTACCTATAGGCCTATATGCTCTATAGGACTTGTTTGTATAAATTATGTAATATCTATGTATTATGTAAAATAAATGTTCCATTAATGTAATGCATGTATTATGTATTTTAAGTTGGTAGCATATAGGCGTATTTGTCTTTTTTCCATAATATTTCAACTATCAAGTCTTCCCATTGTGGTTATCAACAACATCATGAAACCCTGAATTTGAGAACGACCCAAGCCATAATGTGGTCATATAATTATCATCTTTGAAAACCATGCACTTGTTACGTGTAATGGTAAACTTGTAATAATCCTGCAAAATTTGCAGAATGTAATTCTGTATACTTTTTTGATTTGTATTACAGTTGTGTATCACCATGGATGATATTCACAGTACATTTGAAAAATAAATAAGAATATTAGTATGTGACTTGTTTTTTTTTCCCTCGAATGTGATGAACTGTGATGGACTTGGGACTTGATGCTACATTGTAGTATTATGATTGTATGAAGGTCTGTAAGATAATGTGGGAGAGGGGGGGGGGGTACTATATCACCTTCTGCACGCACCGCATGCTAGTATGCTCGCTACTATATATATATAGTGCATGAGGCTGAATGCACTATAACAATATAAGCACCGACAAATTCTGAATTTGCCCCGAAGGCCAGTTATATTCAATGAGGCCGCAGGCCGAATTGAATATAATTGCCTGAGGGCAAATTCAGAATTTGGAGGTGCTTGGTACTTGTTATAGTGCAATAAGATGTCATGCACTATGTGATATATAAAATAGCATACATACCCAGGCAAGATAAGCCTAGATCATTTCTAACAGTTACACGTGTCTACACAAGCAATAATACCAGTTTCTTTGAACCTGTGTAGACAAAATCCTGAAGATCCAAAGTCAACTATAGAGTCTAGGGTCTACGTGGTTATATCTAACGTTTTCTAGGCCCTACGATAGGTTAGGTCTAGGGCCCTAGGGGCCCTGGCCTAACGTTTTTATACTAGATCTACGTACACTGTACGGTACTGTACGTCACTTACGAGCGACAGAGCTACAGTAGTTAACACTTGACCCTACAATAGGTCTAACACTAGCTACCATGCATCTAACAGTAACACTAACAGTAACACGTTAGACGCCCTACTTACTGCACTGTGGGTCCAGGACCAGGACTAGATGATGTTTTGTAGGATTAGGGATCTACTGGATTTAAACACAAGGCTCGTGCCAGGCCACATTGCTGCACATGCGGATTCCGAGAGTGTGTTGTGAATGTCGTAGTAAAGTTCATAGCGTAGCGTGATCAAAGAGCGCTTAGCGTATACTGTACACACCACACGCTGCCCATTTCCACGGTGCACTTCCGCGTAGAATGTACGGAGAAAGCGGCACAAATCTTGGGTTGACTTGCTCAGTAATATCCGTCGGATTGATTCTTTTTTCAGAACAGTAGGAGTCCAAAATTCGTAGGGCGTATTTGATGGCATCCTTTGTGTCCTTATTGTCTAAGATACTGTTTATATAGATCAGTCTCTTTAAAAGTAGGGAACCTGTTCATTTCAGCTTCCATGTTTAAATCTACCGCTGAAAGTCTGGTCCCATCACATAGCCAGCCTGCGAGAATTGAGAATAACGATAATATCGAGCAAAACATATCGTGGTTGTGGCGCAATCGTGTTGATAAGGTGCGGGATTCAAGTACTCGATGATTAAAATGAGGGAGCAAAAACCGATATCAAATCGATAGTGGGTTATCGTTTGCAATCGTTATATTTTGCGTGCACTATAACTTTTGTCGTGCACTGCCGGCCTGTATCATAAGTATGTATGCTATTTTATATATACTATTATAAAATGGGTTCAAGAATGTAGCCAATAGGAAGCGCTGAAATGAGACACACCTCCTTCCTTTACTTCAGTACAACTGCACTGCCTGTAATCCTATGGTAGATTGCCGATCGTCTGTGCGCGCGGCGGCTCCTTTGATGAATTGCATGCATACGCGTACGCGCTGTCAATCCTGTAAACAACTTCTAGTTCGGGCTGCCAACCCCCCACTATAGACCGATTCAATTTCGATGACCTATTCACCTACCGCCGCTAGCGGCGCTATAACGGTCGCCATAACTGGGGGCCAACGGGGGGCGTCTTCCAGCGAGCTAGCTACCCAGCGAATTGCACTTGCAGCTCAGCAGCCTAGCGTACCCATCGCGCATAGTTAGCCGGGCGCGGCCGCTGCGCCACGGCCGGCGACCGCCGGCGCCGCGCTAGTATTGTGATTGTTTACTCACTGTGGAAAAGTCATTCAGCGGTTTTTAATGCCTTTCTTTTGGACAAATTGAGTGATTCAGACATATTGATCTACTTTGCAAGCTTCAAAGGAAGGATCGGGAAAACACATCGTGCAGTTGTTAGGTGCACAAATAAAAAAAAAAATGGAAATGGAAGCTGCACGGCAGTGTGTGAATTCAGACACCGCTGACGCATGACAAATTAAGGCAAAATTAAAGACAATTAAGTGAAATACAACGGTATAAAAATGCACAGATTTCGAAACAAACTATGTCTACTAGATTCTCTATTTAATTAGGTTATCACTGCATATTCGTAAAATATGTTGTTCATCTTAGAATTGACAAGTTTAGATCAAAGACTCCGGTTTGATATATCACTGATTTTTTTTTTTTTTTTTAATGCTTGGTGTCGTATTTGCCATAGTTAGAATACACTTCCTGGCTAGACTTTATTATTATGACAAACATTTTACAGCCTACACTACAGCTAAATAAATGTTTCAAGATGCATTAAATTCTTATATTGTTTTCACTTCTTCAATGTTCAGCACTGATTGACCATAGGCCTATTCAATTTTGGCCTGGAACTCTGAATTTGACTTTTGATAAAGTGATACTTATAAATATTAAACCATGGATGGTGGCAAACATCCGTTTCATAATCATACTAACAAAGTATGGTTTAAAATCGCTTTTGTAGATTATAATATTAGGCGTTAGCGTGATGTTATACAAGGTTACTTAGACCTATTTAGTTTTGGTTGTAGACATCAGGGACGTAGTCGTAACTTAAGTTTAGGCATATACGGCCTAGAAACGCCTAGATTTATATTCCGTTTGGTTTACTTAGTTAGGCTTGCCTAAAGTTATCGACAACCGAAAATGATATAGGATGTAGGGTTCTATATAGAAGTCAATAGGTCTAGATCTAGTCTGGACTCTTGCCTAGATTTCTAAGACAAGGTCTAACGTTAGACAGATTCTACCCTGCGGGCCCGACACTCCCGAGTAAAAGCAAAAGCCTGCCCTAAAAAGGTTAAGTGAAAACTGATAGCTTGCAATTTATTGCGCCATATCTAGCTTAAGATTCTTATTCATTATTTGTATTTAATTATATCAGTTAACTTGTCAACAGCCTAGGCTTATTAGCAAGACGTCTGCCTGCGCCTAGCAATAATTCTCCCCAGCGGTTTTTATTCTTTTACACAAATGTGAATATACGGGGCTTACACGCGAGTACCCAAGTCATCGCCAAAGAAATAGTCTACAAACATTCACGGATCGTACCGATATTTACCTTGAAATTCAAGTTTTGGCTACAGCCGTTTGTCATATATCCATTCGCTCATAGTCGGTATAAGTTGTGTGATTTTGTTTATTTTTAATTAGCTAGCGAAAAAAAAAAGTAGACTCTGGTTGTCACAAAGCCAGATGCGTCGATCGCTGCCAGCGCCAGAGATAGCTAGCTGCTGGCCGGCTGGCGCCGGGTGGTAAAAGCACTGGCTGCCGCTGGCACCCTTGCCATGCACGCAGGGCGCTTGCCGACCCGGCCTGGTTGGCCCCCAGTTATGGCGTCGCCTTAAGAGGGCGCGCTTCCATGAACAGTCGCTTGAATCGGTCTATACTTATTACTGTATGTGCGGGACTTCCGCGAGTGCGACGTGCGTAAAAGTTTGGGACGAACATCTTCGGACGTCTTGACCCACAAAGGTACGTGAAAAACGCTGAAAAATGATGTTAGTTTTCGAATTTTCGACCCATTTTATAAAACAAATGATGCACAGGATTATTTCGTGGCGTTAGTGTAGGCGTAGCTCACTCTCGGGTATTTACAATGTAGTGCAACATGCACTCGGCTTCGCCTCGTGCATGTTTCACAATTGTAAATACCCTCGAGTGCACTACGCCTACACTAACGCACTCTATCCTGTGCATCATTTGTATACTAGTATATAGTAGCTAGCTAGCTAGTAGCTAGCTAGCAGCAAGCATGCAAATAGTATAGAAGCAAAGATCGTACACTCAAAAGATGGTCAACTCTCCCAATTTTACACGGCCGCTGATGAAACGCAAGTGGCTGCCGCCCTCTAGCGGTGAGCGGGGATAATCGAACCTGGGTCGGAAGCACTGAAACCCAACTACTTCCAGTAATCAGTCTAGACGTCTGGCAGGCTTGTGTAAACCTATAGGAATTTTTAAATTATAGGCCTTTTCAGCGCTCTTACTTTCAAATCATTACTTCTTTATGTGAATGAAAGTATACATTTCTGGAGTGAAAACTAGTCAAAGAATCCACTGTTATATCATATTTTCTCTAAAACTATGAGGGTATTTTTTCTCCTTAGGAAAATGGCAAGAATTTTTGTCAACTTCACATGTTCGCTGAAATGTTTGATTTTTGTAGTAAGCATGGCTATATATCCTCGCTTGAAAATCATGCTACAATTCTTATAAGGCTTATTATATTTTGAATTTAAGCAAATTAAAAATAAAGGTTTGAATTGACAAAAAAGGGTTTAAAACATTTTTTACGGGTACCTCTTGTAAGTTAAAATTTCGAGTTTAGTTACAAAAGTTTCTTAGACACAATACACGTTCACTTTAATTTTTCGCCATTTTCTTTAGAAGAAAAATATTTATGTTTAGGAACAATATAAACAGACCTTTAGCAGCTAATAATATCACAGCTTATCATCATGACTATAACTTTATTCAATTCAATCAAAAGTTCTCAAGAGAGCTTTCACAACTTTCCCGGATCATTCAGGCTACACATGCACAACAGTGACTGCTATTCAACACTGCATTTACAGAACAGAGAGATGGGTTAGATATAAACTGGAATTCTGCTTATTTGGATTTTCATGATTGAAACAACCCTTATGAAATTATGGCAATACACAATATCAATTCTGAGTTATACATTCCTAGGTTCTTTATTCAACTGAATATACTTGACAAGTATAGCCATAGAGTGACTAATTTGACTAATAGGCACCGGCGTATCCAAGGAGGGGGGGGGGGGGCGATGGAGGCAGTCGGACTCCCCCCCCCCCCCCCAAAAAAAAAAAAAAAAAGGATTTGGACCGGGGATTTCGAAGGCGGGGGGGGGGGGGGGAATTGCGTGTATTAGAGCCCTAACTGTAAGCATGTGCATGACTAAGCCGCTCCCTTTCAACCTCTTATTAAGATTATAATTTTCACTCAAAGTGTGCAGCAGATCGTTAAATTTCAATTCTTAATAGCAAAATCTCTCCTGCGTGGGAGGGGGTATCCCCCTCTCACATTCTCCGCCGCTACACTTCTGCCCTTTTCCTGGCACATTTTGATTGACAGATTCAAAAATGTTTCATTTAAGTTTGCATCAGATCCATGACTTCAGTTCTATTAAATAAAAAAGTTCCCTAATCCTCGTTTAATTTACCATTCCCCCGCCCGATCGCTGTAGGTTATCCATTGATTTAGACTCTGTGAGCACTTTGGGGATTGACAATCATTTTCCGAATAATTCAAAAAAAAAAGTGCGCATCATTCTATAATTCTATAATTTTTGAAGATTTTGAAGTACGGTCTCTGTCATAAAGTATACAAAATACCTTTTAAATGACATATCGGTCACTACATAATAAGGTTAATTTTTTAAGTTGTGGTCAAAAGAAGCAAAATTTTTCTTATCATTCTCTTTATTTTTCTTGACCATTAATCGCAAATATCTCCATTTGGTAAATATGGACTTATCGGTTTTTGCAAACAAACTCTTCATTTCTTTTTCTTACTTTTTATAGAAAAAAATCCAACATTTCACCAAAAGTGTACTCCAGATCGCTGAATTTCAGGTCTAAAAATCCAAAATCTTCTAAGCGTGGGAGGCCCCTCTCCTACACCCTCGTACAGATATTTCAATTCTAAGTTCCCCTCCCCCAATCGTGAAAACGGATCGACTCCCATGTCCCTTCCATTCCCTTCGCCCTCTCGGTCACTCCGCTCTCTCGCGCAGATTTTTTTTTTAATGTTTTGGTCCACTCCCATCAATTGTATAAACTGAACGATGCCCCTGGTAATGATTACTTTAATTGACTTAAATGAAGAAAATCTAGAAACGCAGAAGTTATCAGAAAATTATTACATACAAAGAAATGAATATCCATATTACATGTACTATTTCATTGATTCCATTTTCGCATTTTGCAGGGCGAGGCTATGTTTTAAAAAGTGAGGGTGTCAAAATCGTTTTTCAAAACGAAAACAAAAGAAAAGCGAAACAGCAACAAAAAGGTGTTGATATTTTTGACGTGCAATTTTCGGCCGAAAGTCGGCTGATAACCCTCCCATCTTATATTTCATGCCAAAAAAAAAAAAGAAATGTCGGGGATGCGAACATTCAATCCCTTTGTCCTCTGAAAAAAAAAAAAAAAAAAACGGGGGCAGCTCCCCACCAAGCTCCTCAAGCCCCCCCCCCCCCCCCAACTATTGCGCCAGTCCGGTTGTGGGCTTGTAATCGTGATTGTATGTGATGGTGACTATCATAAATCATCCCCCCCCCCCCCACTCTATGGTCACACTTTGAACATTGAGAGTTTTCCAAATACGACAAAATGTGTGCACCAGAACGTTTAACTGCAATTAGTCTCCCTCGTGTTGATAGGAGGTGGAATAAGGCTTATCCCCTCCCACATCCTCCTCCTTTGTCTCCTTCCACAAAGGCCTACTTGCTACACTTCTCTGATTGACAATTCAAGATATTCCAGCAAAAGTGTGCGCCAGATCGTTGATTTTCAGTTCAAATTAAAAAGCTCCCTCGAATATGGGAGACGTATCTTGCCACCTACTCATTGCTTGGTCCCCTTCATGGCAATTTCCGAATTTTTCACACACAAAAAAAATGTGCCCAGATCACTTTATTTCAATTCTTAAAACGCAAAATCTCCGTCGGATGTGGGAGGGGGCACCCCTTCCCACACCCTCCCCCATCTAGACCTTAACATACACAGTGATGATGCACACGCGGAATAAAAGCCAAATTTCGTGATTTAGCTTTTAACACTTCCTTGAAAAAAACCTTATTTACTTGCATCATTTATTAATTTTTTTTCGGGAAAAATTGTAAGTATTTCATCAAAGGTTTATAATTTGCACCAGATCGCTGAATTTCAGGTCTGAAAATGCAAAATCATCCTCCTGTTGGAGAAGATATTCCCCTCTCTTACACCCTCGTTTTCATTTTTTTTCTTTTTTTGGTTGAACGTGATATTCATCTAAATACAAGAAATATATTTATGATAACATTTTGGGGGCAAATTGTTCAATAATAGGCCTAATCTATATCAAAATACTGCTACCTTCTTAAACCAGTGGGACCGTCTTAAATTGATAAAACACGCAAAAATGCATCAAATTGCACCGTTTACAACATCAAAGTGTAAAAAAGTTCTCACTCTATGTGTGTGTGTGTGTGTGCGTGTGTGTGTGTGTGTGTGTGTGTGTGTGTGTGTTTGTTAGGGGGGGGGGGACATCCTCCTCCAATACCCTCCCCCTAACCTGGCTACGTCGGTGTTACTATATATATAGGCTACTAAATATTATTGTATAATAAGAGTATAGGAACCTATTACAACCCAACTTGGAAACTTGTAAATCGAAATAATGATGAACCTGTTGATGGTTTGGTGTAGCTATTGGTGCAGATTAATGCACTGCACCAATTCCTATATTTATTCATGATTCTCTAGATCTACAGAAAATTCTTTCTTTATTTTCTTCAATAGCCTGTCTTTGGTCTCATACAAACATATCGCGAAACTCTTAAAAGTGCATGCTCATACAGGCACCTGCATAGTACATGGCCTGAAAACTTCACCCGCTGAAGTATATCCCCGCTGAACGCTAGTTGGCGCACTCCTCCCAGCGTTTCACTTTTCGACCGAGAGTTGGCCATCTTTATGGAGTGTACGATGATCATTGATGATGAGAAGCTAGACTAGCGATAGCCAGAAGCTGCTGCTAGCTATAAAGCCTTGATCCCAGATCCAACAGGATGGTGAGTCGAGCCTCTTGTAAAGGGATATTTAAAGCTGTATTTCGGGGTATTATAATGGCAATTAAGATTATTATTACCAGTGTATGTTCATTGTATAATGTTTGAGGGCGATGATGCTAAGCAATGCTTATTTTTAGGATATGATTTTAGCTGTCAGTTGCCGGCTCCTGCTGCAGCTAGGGTCCTACAGTGGGATTGTAGTTGCATTTCCACTAGGCCTAGTGTAGTATTTCATCCACAGTGACACGTCGCGCAGTGTACCGTATGTTGCATAGTTTTGTGCGCGTAGTGTATGTATGTCGGCTGCAAGACGCTTGGGCGAAAGAAATTCGGTGGGATAATGTAGACTAAAGTTGATGGCAGGTTTGGAAAAAATAATGAGGTTTAGTGAACGTGTAAACTATTGGGATTGAAGGTATAAGGTTCATTGAAATGCTGTCGTGATCATGAGGGTGTAGGCGTGAGAAAATAAACGTGTAAATCTAATAAGGGGATTGTAAAGTAAGCCCCTGTTGATAGTGTATTAAAAGGTTGATTATTGCTTGGTAAGGGGTTGCCAGTACACTAGAATCTAGAGCGTAAATAGTTCTCTAGTAGGCCTAACACGTTAGGCCCTATGTTGTTTACAGGCTCAGCATGTGCAAGTTACAAAACACTACGTTCAGTTGATTTCATTGTGTCTTGATCAAAGCGAAATGAAACAAAAACGAAAATTATGCTTTACTGCAAGGGATGTGGTTTGACTATTATTTTAGACAGTAACATTACCTTTGTAGGATTTATTGTTATTGGGTTTATCGTGGGCGTAAAGGAAACTTTTAATTGTAATGTAGGCCTAGATCTACCGCCTACCGGTAAGTTCTCACAATCATTCATACGACATTGGGTCTGTAAAAAGTTAGTTTTATAGAGAAGAGAACAATTAAGAGATTACTATTTCACTTTGTTATTTCAATTTAAATGTCTAACGTTATTCATTCTCATTTCAGGACGGTGTCAGAATGTTAATGTTAACATCATGGAGTTTTGACGTGTTGCCGTACTTTCAAGAAGACCTCTCTGTTTGTTCGTGTCAGAGGCGTCGTTTGTGATCTCTGAGATGTCACTGCTAAACATCGACCTGAAGACACACGACACACTTGGAACACCAAACCTCAGATTATTGTGTGTGAATATGAAGATATTCGCAAATGAATGAATATGTTAAGCCTGCATTGGAATGCTGTAAAATGATATAGGGCCTATTCAAGTTTTGTGTGTGTCAAGGGTTTTGTTTGGTTTCGAGTGTTGTGTTCATTTGTAGTTATTTACAAATAGTCGTGTGTATCAAACCATGTCATGCAATGACTTATTTAACTCATATTACAATTCAACCTTTTGGTTGCCAATCATGTGATTTCGATAAATGCCATTTATCTATCTATTTATCTTTTTATCTCATGTTTATTACAGTGAGGCTGGTTGGTGGATCAACCCAAAATGAAGGCCGAGTTGAGATATCGTGTAACGGGCAGTGGGGCACGGTGTGTGGCTATGACTGGGATATGAGAGAGGCGCACGTGGTGTGCAGAGATCTCGGCTACTCATCGGCCTCAGCTAGTTATAGGTCATCGCACTTTGGGCAGGGATCTGGACCAATCTGGTTTTACGTGGCTTACTGTGATGGAACGGAAAACTCTCTGGTTTATTGCCTTCGTAGGCCATGGGGATGTCATGGCTGTACTCACAGACAAGACGCCGGAGTGAGGTGTGAAGGAGACCGTAAGTTTGATTCATTTATTCACGCATTTCATAATGTAGGCTACTGAGTAACTCAGACCAAGTTACAGAAATGAAAATAATAATATAAAAATCTAAGATAAAAAAAAAATGATTAAGATTGAATTAAAGAAGTCTCTCGCTCGAGTTTTGTTTCTTTCTTCATCTCTCTCCCTCTCTCTCCCTCTCTCTCCCTCTCTCTTTATCTTAAGCCAATTCATACAGTGTTGTATGTACAAGCTTGTACGTCTAAATCAATGCACAATCTAGCGGGAGGCACAGTGATTGTGTAGTGTGGTTTGCATCGCCACACAAATTTGAAACGAAAGTCCCTACAACTGAGTCTACAAAGTCTGGTAAAAGTTGAATATTTGTTGTTAATTTTTTCACTTTTAGACTCATTTAGAAATGAATGTACTACGCTGCCGTGTACCTGTACACTACCATACCGCGGCCAACTGTTTGAGTGCAGCGCAGAGTTTCGATTCAAACCATCGAGTTATTTCGAAATGGGTAAAAGTGTCTTAACAGTAAATATTCAACTTTTACCAGACTTTGACGAGATTCAGACAATCTGTTTTAGGTTGTGAAATATTGAGGGCGAGTTTGTAAATGTATAAATATCACAATACGAGGCGATACGAAACTACAACTTGTCCTACTTACAAGTAAAAGAATGATCGCCCGGCCCAGCGCGATGTCGGGCACGAGTCCTAGGGTATAGTAGGACCTATACTATTCTGAAAATCTTCTCTTTTTTTCCATAATTCTAAGTCAGACAGTTCAGAAGTGCCTATGAAAGACAGAATTGGTATTCTGAAATTGTTCCATGGAAAAATTAGGACATCCTTATTCCCGCCCACTGCATTTTCTAATATTAAAGCAAATAAAATTACAAATTTTGTTTGGTATTATGCAAAATTAACCAGTGCGATAATATCCTTACGAAATTATGACGTCTGGTTAAAAACACATTTTTGTCTTCACCCGTGTACTACTTACAAAGAAAGAAATATTAAAAGAGAATCGCAGAAATTGTGGAGTGTTGTTGTTGTTTTTTTTTTTTTAACAAAAATAAATTAGTCAGTGTATTATACATTTGCTACACGCGTGTGGTACATTAACGGTATGTGGCCGGCAGCTGGCGCGCGGGCTGGATACATCCAGTTAGCTACACGATCGACCAGCGGGCCGGCGCCCGAGGGCAGCGTGGCGGCCAGCGCTACCATCTACGCCTGTTTGCTGTGCGTATGTACAGTAACAAGCGAACGCTATTGAACCTACGCGGATAATTCTTTCAGAGAATATGTACACACATCAATACTTAGTTTAGGCATACATTCATGTATAGCTATCAAGTAATGTATATATAAAAAAGAAGGATCTGTACATTTAAGATTTAGAAAACACATTGGCAAAGAGTTGTTTGCCTTGCATTTATCAAAGCTCAGTTCATGCATTTTGTGCAGCCTGAGAATAATTATAAAAAAAAAAAACAAACTCCATAAAACATGTTGGCCAACACATTAACACCATTTAAACACAAATTCACGGAATGGGACCTGCCGGTCTACACAACCGAATACGTAACTACATGTATTTGTTTTGTCAGTAGAAAAAGAAAAAGAAAAAAAAACTTTCGTGGCAAACAATCATATAACAAGAACATTTGAACAAAAAATGAATGAATAACCAAAATGAATTGAATAATAAACAGGAACACTTTTAAACGATGATTCACCTGTACAGTTTATTCATATGAACGTAGTTAATAGTTTTTATATTTGAAATAACCAGAGAGCAAAACTGAATAATACGTTAACTTGTTATTCGGCGAAATCAAAGGTCTGGCATGATGTTTTGCCTTTATTTATTCGCCTGTTCCTTTAATTAGTATATTAACGGAATTTAGGACAGGGTAAAGGCTCTCCTAATAGCTTTTCTTAAATCATTTCCAATTAAGTGCATTCTAGAATATAACAATTTCCTCCAAGGTCAGAAATTATTTTCTTCCTAGATATCATACTCATTAGAATATTTTCCCATTTCTTCCCATCTGTAGGCAAATTTGATAGGAAATAAAAGTTATTGAAAAGGTTAGGAATAAAGTAAGACAGATTTTCAGAATACGGTGTACTTTTTTTTTGGAAAAATTCCTGATTTTAGAATAGGAAGAAAATCTTACCAAAAATGTTTTCAAAATACGACTACCAGTACATAACATTTTGAAACCAAGCTACCCTGGCTCATACGAGTGTGTTAAGACAACTTGTTCTTTCACGACGTACGTGGTGATGCTATCTCAACGGCATGAACCTCAGAAATTCGACCTGTTTTGCTTGAAACGAGTGTCATTGTAAAATTTGTTCATCACTAAAAGAACAATAAAACAACCAACTAAACTATCCGGCGAGAGTTAATGCGAACATATTGAATGCGTAGCTGTCATACACGCGCACTTGCTGTAAACCTAAACGTGTGGCGGGTAGCTGCGCTGTTCTATTATTCCGACCGGAAGCTATTTCCACCGAAAACCGTCCTAAAAATCAACAGGATTGAGAAATGTTTGGTTTTGCAAATGCGGAAAATGATTTCACGCCATGCTTCCCTTCCTCTTTCTCTTTCGTCCTTAATCGAAAGCTCGATAATAGGCATTGACAAACCTTCTGACGATTATCTATGTACAAATACAAAGTAAATCTTCCAATGTTATTAAAATTCTTTTCGGTTTGTTGGTTTCTTCCCACTCTGTTCCTCATGTATTAAAGGAAGCGATAATGCTGTCAACGAGTCTGCTAGTTCTGGTCTCGCCTACCGTATCAATCGTTTTACATATTACAACGTTCGTAGCGAACTGACGTTCGCTCCAACCGCAGCTGATAATGGGGGCATACTTCAGTGTCATCTCATCGGCAGTGAACGGTCCCGAACCTTGGAAGTTCAGCGTAAGTAATTTAATTTAATTCAATATCTGATCTACTAGGATCTGCGCGGAAGTCCAAATGATATCATGTTTGTTCGGTTCTCTCGGAGTATTGTTGAAAGCTATGCAGGTTTGCCAGGCATGCGATGATTATGACATTACATAACTTTCCTGAGAAGATAATAATATGCATATGATGCAATTATTAAGAATGTCCTTGATCCCAGAAATGTAAAGTAGCAAGCCCTCCCCCCCCCCCCCAAAAAAAAAAAAAAAAAATACCTATGGTTATTTTTTATGATGTAAAATTAAAGATTGTTGGTGTTCAGAACGAACTTGCTGCAATTTAGTGCAGGACACACGAGGCGCCAAAATTATATTACCTGTTCGTTAGGCAACATGCATGGAAGCTTTGTCGCTTTTTGGGAAATGATTGTTCGTGTCTATGGCTGCGTTTATGAACTTTCCCCTGTTTAGACGGCTTTCAAAAGCCCTTTCCATAGCCCTTTCCAAAGCCCTGTACTATTAATGTGACGCTTGGTTTCTAAGAAGGGACGGCGAAAAGCAATTACATGTACCATCATAAAGACATATCTTCCTTTGAGAGTGACGAGTCATGATGCAATGCCACATGAATCAATTGTCTTCCTATCTGTGAGGTAGCTCCAGTTTAGCACATACTTCAAACATTTCTTAGGGTGCGTTTATCAACTCCTTTTCTCGGCAGAAACAGGTTATCCAAACAGCTCTCAAGGAATTTGTGCGAGTTGATAAACGCAAAACTGTTTTGAAAGCCCTTTAGGAAAGCCTTTACGAAAGGGTGCGTTTATCAACTCTCTTTTCTCGGCAGAAATAGGTTATCCAAACAGCTTTCAAGGAATTTTTACGAGTTGATAAACGCAAAGCTGTTTTGAAAGCCCTTTAGGAAAGCCTTTTCGAAAGCCCCAAATTTGTGGCTATCCAAACAGGTTTCCTAAGCAGGTTTTCAGAAACCTGTTTGTAAAAGCCTTTTGGAAGTTGATAAACGCAAAGCTGTTTTGAAACGGCTTTGTAGTCTCGTACTTCAGCACGCCTTATGATCTCTTCTCCTCGGGTCGAATTGCGCAATGCAGCTGTGCAGTGACAGGCCAGTTAAAAAAAATCGTGTTCGCGAAGAGAGTTGATAAACGCAACTATTTTTAAAACCGTTTCTAAAGGGCTTTGGAAAGGGCTATCGAAAGCCGTTTAAACAGGGGAAAGTTGATAAACGCAGCCAAAGTCTCATGCCGCCACTCAGAAATATTTGAAGTATATGCTAAACTGGAGCAGCCTCACAGATAGGAAGACAATTGATCCATGTGGCATTGTATCATGACTCGTCACTCTCAAAGGAAGATATGTCTTTATGATGGTAATTGCTTTTCGCCGTCCCTTCTTAGAAAACAAGCGGCACATTAATAGTACAGGCAGTCAGGGCTTTGGAAAGGGCTCTCGAAAGGGCTATGAAAAGGGCTTTCGAAAGGGCTATCGAAAGCCGTTTAAACAGGGGAAAGTTGATAAACGCAGCCTTAGTGGCGGCATGAGACTTTGGCTGCGTTTATCAACTTTCTCCTGTTTAAACGGCTTTCAAAAGCTCTTTCCAAAGCCCTTTCCAAAGCCCTTTCCAAAGCCCTTTAGAAACGGCTTCCAAAATAGTTGCGTTTATCAACTCTCTTCGCGAACACGATAACTGGAATGTCACTGCACAGCTGCATTGCGCAATTCGACCCGAGGAGAAGAGGTCACATAAGGTTCGCATCGTTCGTAACTGCAGTACAATACTACAAAGCCGTTTCAAAACACCTTTGCGTTTATCAACTTCAAAAGGCTTTTACAAACAGGTTTCTGAAAACCTGTTTAGGAAACCTGTTTGGAAAGCCACAAATTTGCGGCTTTCGAAAAGGCTTTCCGAAAGGGCTTTCAAAACAGCTTTGCGTTTATCAACTCGTAAAAAGTCCTTGAAAGCTGTTTGGAAAACCTGTTTCTGCCGAGAAAAGGAGAGTTGATAAACGCACCCTTTCGAAAAGGATTTCCGAAAGGGCTTTCAAAACAGCTTTGCGTTTATCAGCTCGTAAAAAGTCCTTGAAAGCTGTTTGGAAAACCTGTTTCTGCCGAGAAAAAGAGAGTTGATAAACGCACCCTTTCGAAAAGGCTTTCCGAAAGGGCTTTCAAAACAGCTTTGCGTTTATCAGCCCGTAAAAATTCCTTGAAAGCTGTTTGGAAAACCTGTTTCTGCCGAGAAAAGGAGTTGATAAACGCACCCTATGATGAGCAGATTTTACGTACATGCTTTAAAAGCTATATCAATACTTGCTGATGACAATTTAATGGATAATTTCAGGATTAACTTTAAAAAGCAGATAACATTGGATCATACTTTTTTGATTATTCAATGTACTCAATTCTATCAACATCGTTGAATGAAATATGAGGATGAATTTTATCATCCGTGTACATCTAACTCTCGTCGTCTCGACAGACCGTCCAGCAGACAATATCATCTTGATCAAGATCGTTGACAACGAGGACGGACAAGAAATTAATGGCCTCAGGATCACATGTGACGTCGACCCACGTGACCAACCATTTCCACCAGTGGGAATATACGAGATTGCAGTGAATGACGTCATCGAGTCAGCTTCAAGCTCCCCTTCCTTGATCCTTGAGTCCATTCCGAGTGAATGCGTTGAAATCTCCTGCACCGGTATCAACGACATCGGAAGGACGAACGCTACAAAGATTTACTGTCCAAGACGCAACCGTAAGACAATAAAACGTTCCATGATATCGTAATTTTTGAATCCCAAAGCTTTTGTGATTAGTACAAGGAAAAATCAATTTCACTTCATTATTATACGTTTTTCTCTCCAAATGCGATTGACATGAAGCCATTTTTTTTTTTTTTTATGTAAGGATTGACAATATACCAAACTCGTTAGTACTATACCTTTATTGCTGGTAATTGCACGTTGATCCACTAGTATTATATACTGTAGTCTATACTCCATTCATGCAATTGCTATGATTAAAGAAATCCAGGCAAGTATCGGTCTTATCCCTATAAGATTTTTATATTAATATCTTTTTTCATATCCCGAACTAGTCTGTTTTCAATTGGCAGTAGCAAATTTGTTCACGTGAACACAAGGGCCATGGTTGTAGAGTAGGTTGTTGTACTTGATTTTTATACAAGGAAGGTTTAAATTTTAAGATTCAAATGTTTCTCGGGAGTGTTAAGGTGTTAATTACATGTTTTTGGATAAACAATGCAAATTTTGTAAACATAATGATTCTATGTGCATCGTCAACCAAACTCGTCAGTGTCTGGCCCGTTAATAGAATACAATGAGGATAATTCTCCTTCAACCGTTCAATGGACTTTGTTCACCTTTGACTCCTCAAATTCTTGATGGGGGATCTTCATTTTGTTCATCAAGGATGTTCATGAGTTGGGGAGATTGCGAAGTACCTGAAAATTAAAGACACAGTCAAAAAAAAAGAACAAAACAAACAGATTATGTACAACTATATGCGTTGTGTTTTTTTTTCTTTTAATTCTTAGGTCACGCGCCTCCAGCGAGTGACATACTCTCCATCGAGACCCAGGAGATCAATGGGGAAGGAAGCCAGGTCATTCTCGTTATCACGTGTCACATTAGTCCCGAGGACCAGCCCTCCCCACACCTTCACACATACACCATCGCAGTCGACAACACCACGCTCTCCTCGTCCAGCATCACCTCGGCTCTCTTCAGACCACACCCACACAACAGGTGCATCAATATCACATGCTCGGGGACGAACGGGATTGGTTGGACCTTCACCAGTCTCGAGTACTGTTCGACTTTCGGCTCGGAGAGAGGTTAATCTACTTTTGTTATTATATGATTTCATTCGCCTCTGGACTTTCATAGAGCACGCGTGTAAAAAAAAAAATAAAAAATGTAAAAAAAAAATGTGGATGATAGCTCCAATTTTGTCTTATGTTTGACTCTAACCTTCATCCATACATGCTGAATGATATATTTTTTTCAATATTCCTATCATATTCAAATTTATACCTAAAAAATTTATTCAAACTAATTCAATTTACTTTCGAGGCTTTGTGTCATTTTTTCACTCTTGTTTTGAATATGGTTATGATATGTTCTTGAAATGACAATGTACGACGTAGATAAAGTATATGAAAAGACGTGTGTACAGAATAGTCTGGGACTTGTCCGTTTATCCTCGATTATCCCGTTAATTGTGCTCTGTCAAAACATTACGGTCATTATTTTGGTTTGGCCATACAGGTCCCATTGCTTGTCTACATCGCGGAGCTCTTCAGAAGTCGTCGACCACGTACGCCTTGCTCTTCACAGCGTTGTTCATGTCGGTGATGACCTATGTAATCGTGGTGATGAAAAGGAGAAAAATTATCATCCTCTGAAGAGGTACTATAGACTTCCTTTTCTTCCTTTTCTACTACATTTTCTTCCTCTCATTTCTTTTTCCTTACCGGTACTTTTTCTTTCTCTTTTTCTATCCTGCCTCCTACACCCCCTTGAAGTGCTTCAAAATATTTTTTACTCTTTTACCTCTTTGCCTATATCTTCTTCTTCCCACTCTTTTCTTGCCTATTCAGTTCATTCTTATTTCTCATTGGCATCTTCCTCTTCCTCTCCTTCGGATCTTTGATATTTAGCTTTGTTGAAGTTTCCTTATTGCCACTCTTAAGATGGATGGAAGTAATAGCAAAGGAGAGCTAAGGGTGACAGGTTTTATAATTTGAAAGCTTTATTCAATACTGACTCGACGCGTGAATGAGAGAAATACGTCTCCATCTTGTACTCGTCCTCCGTGACCGGTTTCTATCAAAGTGTAGAGTAGCAACACTATTTTGAGACAACGGCCTTGGAAACGATTCCCTCGTAACAATAACCAAGAATAACTGAGCTTTCTATTTCAATGCGATTTTTCAAAGCGTTTTGTGCGGTTTGCTGATGTAGTAATGATCACATGCAAACATAAAAACCTAATTTGTATAGCCTCTTGAGGCTTTACCTGTATATCTGAACGCTTTAAATGATAGAGGCATTTTCCTATATTCAGATGTGTCCGTCTAATGTCCTAACCTTCAAATTGTTTCTGTCCTTATCTTGTGTATTTTTCTTATAGATGGAGAGCATAAACTCGAGTCGTGGTCTCATATTCATGTTTGCCATTTCGTTCGACAAAGAAAATTCCCCACTGACGGATGTGACAGGAGTGTAGTTCATAAAGTCTTAGATCCATATTTCAGTCGAGATCGATCCTACACTATCCAGGGAGGACCACAACCGGCGCACGTCCCCCCCCCCCTTCATTTTTTGTTGAAACAAAAGAAATAAAAAGAAAAAAATGGGGGGAGGGGTGCCTGCGCCCCCCTTTATTTTTGTAAGCACGTCCCCTCTTTACGAAATTCCTGGATCCGCCCCTGAATTACATAATGGTATACTTTGTTTACTTAGTATTAAACCCTAACTGCACTGGGGGGGGGCCTGGGAAGCCCCCCCCCCCCCCCCCTCCATACTTTTGGCGATTGCATCGCGACCGTTGGGAATTTCGGATTCTCGCTTCATGACTTTTTCCCCTGAAGTCTTGCGCACATTTTGGTACCACTCGATTGTCCATATCGGACCTACCTAGGGGCCAATTAGTATGCGCATGTCATTAAAACGGCTAATTGCTGCATATATTTGTGTACAGTTACATACTGTCAATAGACCATGGCTTGCATTACTTTATAAATTTTGCTCAGGAATTGGTTTTCCACTTGGTTCATACTTCTATATTGTTCTGAAATAAATTGGGCAAAGTTTAGAAACAATGATATACATAAGGAATATCAAACAATAGAAAACATAAGAAATAAAAACAATACAAAACATAACAAAAAGTTTTTTTTTTCTCGTTTTTTTTTTCTCTTTCTGAGGGGGAAATTGAGATTTTATCCACATAGATGATTCAAATAACTCTTATCCTTCCACATGATTTACTGGGCACTCTTAGAAAACAATAAAATACATAACAAATGTAAACAGTAAAAACAAAAGAAATAAAAACATTGGAAAAACAAAAGAATTACAGTGATATTTTCACTTTTTGAGACAAAAAACATGATTCTGTAAAGTTAATTTCAATTATGGCAAATAACTTTTA
The DNA here is from genome assembly GCF_964275005.1 of Diadema setosum. Lineage (NCBI taxonomy): Eukaryota > Metazoa > Echinodermata > Echinoidea > Diadematoida > Diadematidae > Diadema > Diadema setosum. The sequence continues at coordinate 43,993,476 of NC_092687.1, read as the reverse complement.
AATTTTTCTCACATTTCTATACTTTTTGTATTCATTGATTTTTCTTATATTTTGCACGCAAAATCACATATAAGCTAATTTTTATTTTAAAAATGATAAATTTACATAAATTTGCATAAATTATACTTCAAGTTTACAATATCAGGGACATTAGAATACAGTTGAAAAGTATGGTAGTGCCCATTGGGTCCTGTAAAAAGATAATTTTACTTCCAGTTTCATTTTAGTACGTCATACATTTCAAAAGTATGCAAAAATTCATAAGTATTAAATTTGCATATTAATAGTTTATGCAAATCTGCTGTAATTATAAAAATAGATAAGAATTGATTTATTTCACATTTGGGAAACATCATTCTTCATTATTACACAGTTTTCATGTAATTTTGTACCTGTTTAGGCTGAAATTATGAAAATATCCCCCAAATGCATAAAATATGCATTATGAATAATTAATTAGCTAATTATGCCAAAAATTTCATAATTGATTAAAATAAATTACACCATCAGATTCAGCACGCGAAGATCTATCAGCATGAAAATTTCAAGTTCATCATGCAAGTTCATCGGCCATTGCGTTTCCGAGATCAATGGGGGGGGGGGCCCTCCCAGCCCCCCCCCCCCCCCCCCCCAGCATTTTCATGGAGCCAAATAGCCCAGTACAGTAAGGGTTAAAATGGGCATGATCTGTAATCAAAATAAATTTACTGGTCTCTTTTATTCATTTTTTTTTTTTTCAAATTAATCGTAACTCAAGTTTGGGTTCCCGCACGGAGAAAAAAAAAAATCACACTTTCACATCAACATGCGAGATTTAAGAGCAGTAAGGTTGATGATGATGAACAGAATTGATGATGAACAGAAAACCAAAATATTTCTCATATTTGTAATAACGTAAGTGATGTCGACTGTATATGAACTGATATAGGTAAAAAAAAAAAGAAAAAAAAAAGAAGAAGTTATGTTTCTGAGTATTGGATCTTGCATCTTCCTATTTTTGTTGTTGTTGTTGTTGTTGTTGTCAGACCTTGTTCTTAGTGCTGAAAGACAGTTGAAGGAAGAGACGTTTAGTCCCCGACATGAGGACAATTACTTGAAACCCTCACAAGTATGGTTTACTGGTTTCAAAACCCGGCATTACTTTGCTTCTTTTTCCAATTTATTGGATCAAAGCATGATCAGTTTAGACTTGAGTGATGAAAGGACTGCATGATTACAATTAAGCCTTAATGCGATAGTATATAGGATTGTCATTGTAAACGCATTTTACGCAGTAAAGACTTCTTTTGAAGATTGAACAATCACATTTCTATCAAACTTGTCTCGTTTCTCTATTTAAAGTGTGTATTAAAGTTGTTTAAATTCTCAATTTGTCCGACAGAGAGAAGAGAAGGGCAGAATAGAAATCACGGTGACGAATTTTATACGATTTATAAACAGTTTATTCAAGTGTATAGGGAAGGATATCGACAAAAGCGCCTGTAATTTAACTTTTAAACTAAAAGAGTAGAGCAATGGTTTGAAGGCGAAAAACGAAGATAGGCGAGTGACGGACGTGACATCGAGACGCTTGTGTTTGTATGTATGTATGCGTGACGGACGTGACATCGAGACGCTTGTGTTTGTATGTATGTATGTATGCGTGTATATTATGTACGTATGTATGATTGTGTGCACATGTGTAGGTGAAAACCGTGTAATTTCGTGTATAATTGTGAAGTAAGAGACGGATGCTAATACTATTCATGTGTAAGGCAAACTGTTGCAGGTCTTAAGATGTGAGTGTATTGATGGTGTTCAGAACTTTGTTTAATTTGACGACAGAGAATGAATGAATGGTTTGAGAGGGGAATAAAGAGATCAAGCTAGATGCATACATGGATGAATGGATGTATGATTGCAACTCCTTTCTCATGAAATTCATGTAAGACTTTACGTGTGTATGTACCATTTATAAGTGTGCGTAGCTATGTATGAATGTATGTTTGTATGTATTGTACACTGTATATCCTTACCAATGAAATTCATGTAAGTCTGTACGTACATGACGAACCAATGCGCGTATAGGCCCCTATATACAAATGTATGTATGGATGTATGCTTTTATCAAATTTATGTTAGAGTGTACGTACTGTACAACGTTGTATGTATGTATCATCTATCATCAGTGTGCGTAGCTATGTAGGTATCATTGATGCATACATTATTATGAGAGTGTGAAGACGGATTCATTCACGTATCCAAGACGTATTCACAAACGGATTATGAAGTTGGTATATCATTTATACACATGCGTATACAGTACTATAATAAAACATGGGTTAGATATTGCGCGGATAGTCTCCCAAAGAGTAGTTTGTGTTCACAAAGATCTACGTGAAATGGATGGCCCTCTTGTCTGAAATCAAAAGTTAAACCTTACCATTCAAGAAACCAATTTATTCTGTCTTTGTTTACATAATTCTCCACATTGCTCTATCGAGGACTCTTTGAATTCTTTTCTCTTATTACCTCTTGTCTGAAATCAAAAGTTAAACCTTACTATTCAAGAAACCAATTTATTCTGTCTTTGTTTACATAATCATTGTACATTATGCGTTAACCATTAACCATTATCATTACGTTCCCGTTAAATACTTGACTTATATTCCAAGACAAGAATATCTGCTTCAGCCAGTGTCTTTAAAATCAAAAGCAGATGGTGTATTAATATTCTAAATTTACGAATTTATAAACCATGCGCTGTAACGTCCTAGCCGATTTTCCGACGCAGATTTAATCTAGGGCCCAGTTAAGCAACATGAATTTTGTGGTACTTTTTGTTTTTATTTCATTTTTTTTTTGAGGGGGGGGGGGGGATGGGGGATGTAATCATATAACATGCATTGAATATAGAATGAGTTAAATACTTGTACATTAAAAAGCTTCAAGTCTGAAAATGCGATAATACTAACGACAGAATATCCGCGAGTTTTGCGATGACGTGTCAAATACATGTCATGCCACTATAGATCAATTTATAATTCTTGGTGGACCCACATTATCCATCAAATTTAAGTTATTTGAAGGGATGGCATAGTATTGGTGGAGATGAGGATGGGGCTTTTAACTTTTTGCGAGATAACAAGAAATCCACTTAATAGGTAGAGCATACCATTCTAAGACGAACTCAAAGCTTACTAGATAAAAATTGGTTCTTAAATGGTTGAGACATCAAAAAGAACTAAAACAAAGGCCATTTCAAAATCAATTTTCATCAAATAAACGTTGAATCCCTCTGGAATTATGTGCTCTTTCATACTTCATAAGAGGTTTCTCATTACCACACACACACACACACACAAACACACACAATGTTGGAAACCTGAAGTTAGATCTCAACCGAAACTATACGATCCTTTTAATCCAACTTATTTCACATTAACGCCTGTAGAGATCCTTGTAATTTGATTGGTTGTTTGACATTGATTATTCGGCCCATTTCAATATGACGTCATCATCCGTGCAATTGTGGTTCCATTTACCGTGCAATTTTGGATCCATACGATTTGCTCCATTGCACGCTCACTGAGAGCAGGGAGGTGGAAATCTCTTCCACCTCCCTGCTGAGAGCCCGGCATACTACGCATATACGCTTGCATGCGTTTTGCAGTGTATGTACATGCGACAGCGCGCTACATAGCGTATAAAGCGCCCACTGAGCATTCTCGCCATCTCAGATTCTCTCTTGTTTCTAAATTATTGATAAAACATGAAAGGACAAGGATCTCTTCTAGGCGTTATATAAAACAAATAATAAATGTTTTTCATTCGTGCAATGGACAGAATATTTCACTCGGTGAAAGATGAAATCTTTGATCCATTCAACGAGGCTGCTCCTCGTTGAATGGATCATTTCATCTTTCACCTCATCAAATATTCTGTCCATTGCACTCATAAACATGCATTATTTGTATACTGACCTATGTTGAAATAAAATGCAGACACTGCAAGCGAGTACTATAGTCTGATACCATCTTTTCAGTAAGAGTTTTTTTTATTAGCCATAATTGACTATGATTGAGTAGGCGGCTTTTACGCAATACGTATATTATTATAGATTGTCGCTGTCAATGATTACAATGTGTTAAGCTCAAGATTGATGTTTTATCAAACGCTATAATATCGACGAGCTGTTGATATCAAGGAACGGATAAAAAAATACAACACACAATGCAGACATAAAAACAGCAACATCGAGTTGAAATACCGGAGTGTGATTGGCTGTCGACTCTGCCTCAGTTCGTCAGTCACCACAAAGTCCAATGTAACAGTGGTTACTTCGGTGAATCACTCTGTAATGAAGGCACAGTACACTCCCGTTATAGCGAAATCCTCGGGACCAGCATTTCTCTTTCGTTATTCGTTATAACATAACAATTACAGTATAACTATTACGCAATCCACGCAGAGTGATTTGAAGCGTCTGCCCATGCAGACGCTTTGTTAATGTTCATAAAATTTTTGCTTCTTTTGACCATAACTTCAAAAATGTACCTTTATTATGTAGTGACTAATATATTTTAAAAGGTATCATTTTGTACTTTATGACAGAGACCGTACTTCAAAATCTTCAAAAACGGACTCATAATCGGTTTTTGCAAACAAACTCTTCGTTTCTTCCGCTATTTTCTTTTTAAGCGACCCGCATTTTGTCATAACGGAGCATATTTCTTTTGTTTTTCTTTGTCAATGGCACTTTGAAAAGATAGCATATTGACGAAAAATTTGTGCCATATACTAAATGGCGATGATTTTGGGGGCCTGAACTCTTACTTCTTTATATTAACACAATTCACTGTAACCGTGTTGTTGTAACGGGAGTGCAAAGTACCCATGGATTTTTCACTATAGATCAAGAAGGGTCTTAATTTTGACTACCATAAAGACGTTTAGTGTTTGCTTCATTTTGTTTTCTATGCCCAAGTAAAATTTTTCCCAACCATTCGTTCAAAGACGAGATTGTGTGGGTGATAGAAGTCCTTCAATTTTCGCTCAACATCTTCAGCTACGAAGGGATGAGGGCGCCCTTTACCTTCACGCATGCAGACACCTTCACCATCGTGATGCTTGCAATAGAAGCCTTTGGTTTTATTAAAGTATATTTTCGACTCGTCGAAATACCTCGGCAGTCCGAGAAAGGATTCGACCTCTTGAAGGACGGGCAGAGGGTTTGTTTCCAGTTCGTAACCATCGACCACGAGAAAACGATCATGGGGAAAGACCTCCAGCCATGCCCGCAAAAGCTCGTCGTAAAGCCCGTGGCGGAGAGCCGTATTAGTCTCTTTAACATCACCTTTATTAGAGAGGAAGGTCTTTTTGAAGCCAGCGGGGTTTAGCGCCCTTTTTAGAGGCTTGCCTCCAGTGACAATATTGTGAACATAGCTCGATACCAACCGTAACACGGGATCACGAACTACTACGATGAATTTAGTCGTAGAGGGCAGCATGGACTTAATAAGCAGTGGAACCCTTTTGTCACGGATGTAAGTTGGTGTCTTTTCCATTGTAAGCTGATACTTCGACGAAACTGGCATAATATCGCGATACCAATCCATGCCACGATTAAAGTTGTCGTTCCAAAAGTAGACTTCCTTCGGTTTATGCGAGTGCACAAGATACGGATGCATGTCGAGAAAGAAGGAGAGCGCCCCCGTCCCGCATTTCGATACACCGATTCCGATCACATCTGGTAATCGTTTTCGACATTCCAGTTTCTCCGCTGCCGATGAATTTGTTTTCCAGTCCGTGGGACACCTCACGTCAATGGGAAGAGTTCTGGATAAATTTCTGAAATCCTTTGCAGATTTTGAGGTTTTATTTTCTTCGTTTTTATTTGCACCTACTATGACAGCGGCCACCCCTCTCGATGCTGTGCTATAAGGTGCGTACTCATATTGTCCTTTGAATTCGGTGGAGGAGCAATGAAACAGGAATCGTCCGATGTTAAGAACCATGTACCCACCAACAAGAGCTCCGATGGCAAACGCCCTCAACCATTCATTCTTCACCAACATCGTGACGTCGGAGGGGAGCCGTTCAAATCAACCTGTATTTAAATGCAGAGTATTATGACAAATGAAACGCAATAAAGCACTGGTAACATACAGTGGTTGTAGGTATAGAGTAAAAGTGCATCGGATATAATCATCGGAGTAAAGTAACATAAACAACACGAACAAGGAAGAGAGTATAATCATTATATAGTCTGAATGCCAGACGCCGAACCTTATTTTACCGTCTGTCAAATGATTTCATCCCATTTCGTTTGTGATGAATCCGAATCTGGATTAGGAATTTCTTGCATCCTTGAAGGTTTTGAAATATTCAAGATGATCTTCAAGATGCTTACCCTATACATTTCCTTAGAAATAAAATGGAGAAAAATAGGAAAGAAAAACAAAACTGTTCTCCTGTTTCGAGAATGCTGAATCCGAATCTGGATGATTCAAGTCTGGAATCCTCATTGCCCGAGGATTCTGAAACATTTAACTGGAGTCATCCTAAACATATTAAAACTTCAAAGGTTGCAATAGAGAGTTGACTCTATCATCATTATATTCAGATTGTAACCTTATACAGAGGGTAAAACCATTAAAAAAGCAGCAAGAAGAACACACAAAATACAAACGAACGGTAAAACAATTCAGGAGGCCATTGAAATGTAAGTTTGGAGCACAGACTGTTTCTATACCAATATTCGAAATTAATCAGAGTGATGATGTCTTCGCTTTGACGTCACCACTATAGTACTCCATGCGTATGATGGCATAGATGTAACAACAGGAGTACGATAGTTATACGACTGTATCTCGTGCCAGTCGGGACAGATTGAGCGAAGGAAGGAGTCGGACGGTTATGTCTGTGAACATAACAAATGAAATAACACCTGATTCTTTTTTTCTGTGAAATCCACCTGATACTTGTTTGTAAAAATATGATAGAAAAGGGAGACATTTTTCATTCTTAATAAAGATGCTATACCTTAAATGAGCCGAAATTGAAATACATAATGCAGTGTGTGTAATGTGGATCATTGATTATCATTGTGAATTCTCTAAATTGCTTTATATAATGTTTCAGTAGGCCCTAGACAGATGCTAATTCTTTACATGCAAATGAAATGAAATCATGAAAATGTATTAGAAGCGTGATAGTAGTAGGACCTAGATACGTAAACAAAAATATCATGAAAAACTCTTCTATTTTGTGAAGTCATTAACATTTTTCGAAGTTAGTTTATTGTGAGGACATTGTTTTCATAGTGGCTTTTCTTAAAGTCAATATCATCAATAAAATGTATAAAAAGAGACACAAGATTCTTGCTACCTATATGCCATGATCACACTTTAGATAATCTTTAGATCCTGTTTTCACCGCAAGTGGACAATTTGTCATTAAAAAAACAATAACAACACACATGAATTTTCCCACATGATATAAGAGGCAAAGACTATACATGCCTTGGCATTCTTGGTTGAATTATGACCCTTTTAAATGAAATTTGTATATTGTGCATAGTGAAAAACAAAAAACAAAAGTGATATATGCCGTAGTTAAGACAGCTTATTACCACTCAAGACTTTCCTTTGAGAATACTAATTTGACTTTTATTTCTTGTAATACTCTGACTACCGTCCATACTTGCCCCATAATCTATAAGAATTTTCTATAAATCCCATATTTTGTTGATGATTTGATACGTTGTATCCCTTGTTTGTTAAATGATATATTATTCTTTTCCACCTTTGTCGATAAGTAATAAGGGCTGCAGGCATATTAGGCATAAGGGGCAATTCCATATCATTTGATATAAACTAGAAAAAAGATAAACCAGAAGAAGAAGGAAAAAAAGCAATAAAAGTTCCCAAAAAACTCCGACCAAAAATGAAACATTTTGGGGAACTTAAACTGTCAGGTGTTCTCACGAAGTAGACCTACTAATCTGTTAGGATCATAGGTACAGACATAGGCGTACCGTACGCCTATGTGTTATATAGTCGAAGTATTAAACGAGGAATAGAACATAATGATTTAGTGAGAAATGTCCTCTTTTACTTTTATATTTCTGCTGCAAACGAATCTTATGAAAGATAAAGACATAAACCCCAGAGTACATACAGGTAAATACTACCACGCCATTTCCATTGAATGCATCACTGCCTCAGATATCCACACAGGATTTCCAAGTATTAGATAAAGTTGCAGAATACCGACAAAAAAAATAGGTGGCAAGAACAATCAGTAGTAATTGGTGCAACGAACAATAAAAACATGAAAAAAAAATTACGATACAACGTCATGTAATAGGTAATTCCTACCTATTATTTTGTGTTTTCCCTTAAGCCTTACAGACCCAAATCTTCAGACAAGATAATGCACGTATAAAGATATTAATATCCCGCACTTCCATGCTTATTATCAGTATGCACAAAACTATATAATCATGCGCGCGCACACACTCATTATTTTGTGACTATCGTGTATAATAGAACGCATCATTGTCTATACGAACCTATCAACACTACTAGTCTGATGCTAATAGTTGCAGGGAAATGTCACTTCTTCCAATAGTCCACCTAGGCTGGTCAGTCTACCTGTGTACACATCGTACAAGATGGCGACCCTTGAACAGCGAGATAACAATATGCAGACATGATGCACGGCTGGACTGTCATCATTCACCGGATAGGTCTCCTTTCAGTACATTGATGTTGGCATGAGCATTTTTTTATCATGCCACAGCCACAATGCTTTTAGTACATCAACCTTGCCATTTTAGAGGTTTTATCTTTAAAGGATTGCTTGCGTTGATCGCCAACGGTAAGTGTCCCATGCAAGCGAGAGAAGCACTTTATAGGACACTGCTCTGGTTTGTACATAATTGCTACTGACGCGATAACGGATAAAAAACAAACAGAAGAAGAATTATAAAGAGAAAAAAAAGAACAAGAGGTAGCAGTGAGCTGTTCTCGTGCCTCATTGAACAATGGACTACAGGCTTCTGACACAAAGGTGTTTGACTTTCTTGCTGTTTACACACTTTCCTCGTTTGAAACCATGAAGTTTTCTTTATAGCTGGGCCTCAGTTTGTTTGTTTTTTCCCCTTTTGTCAAGCTTCAACACGTTTGTTGTGGCATACATGTGTGTTACTATCATGACTATGTTCTGTCTCTTCAGCACTTAACATTATACATTGTAGTGAAAAGTTTCTCGCAATATTTGTCAGCGTATCTCATGCGGTATTTCCTTATTTAAGGAACAGAAGTTTAATTTCAGTGTTATTCCAAGTTGATATACTAGAAGCTATTCTCAAAATTTCGATTTATTGATAAAAACGGAGATATTGGTTGTTTAAGGGGATGGAGATTTCCAGCTTGTTATCAGGAACACTTTCATTCCTGTCGCAACCCTGGGCCCTCGAGTGTTTCATTAAGCTGTTCGTAAAGTTACGAACGACTTACGAGTAGTGGTGATCAGGATGTGCTATACTTATCAGAATTTCAATAATTCAGCACAAAAACTGATCACCAGTCGTTCGTAAGTCGTTCGTATCTGTACTAACAGCTTTGTGAAATAACCATGGCCTCTTTCCTTCCATGGAACATTATCGTTTGATATATATATTTTTTGTCATAAGTTTTACTACCCTAAGTACCTTTAGCAATGATTATAAGGGTTGGGCAAAATAACAAAGTATAAGCTTACATGATATATGCTTATGGTGCGTTAATGTTGCACCCTTTTTGAAAACGTTGAAATTTTTTATTTGAAATGTATAAAGCATGATATGCGTGGGGTTTAGGCCTACACGTGTGTGTTTATGTTCGTGTGTGTGTGTGTGTTTCTGTATCTGTGTCTATGTGTTGAAAGTGAGGATGATTTACGAACGTTTTATTTCAGACGATCTCTGATGAGTCTTGAATGCAACCGGTTGAAAAACACTATCGTTTCTTTCCAAACACTATTATGTTATACTCTGAACACGCGAAGAGTATAACTGCCCGTTAACATGGTTGATAAAAAGAGTGAAAAAATTGCGGAAGACTGATGATCTGCCATACACAATCGTAATAAGAACAACTCGATTTCCAAGACATAAACCTGTATGGATTGAAAAATAAAAGATGATTATTATGTAAGAGATAATTTATTTTTATTGTGGCGATCCCTGCAAGATATGGAGCATCCATACGGGAGAGAAAGTTCAACAATTTGTAGCTAAATTGTTTATTGAATTTGTTCGTAAAACTTCTGCTATACTTAAACGTCAGATAATCCAGATGTCATCATTGATGCCCGGAACTAAATTAATTTTGTTGCAAGTGCAACAAGTAGGCAATCCGATGAGGATCTGGAGCATATACGCAAAATTTCCGATGTATGAAAATTATTCTTATCACAATAATCGGACAATATTACTTACAACGCCTCTTTACCCGAATACATTGGATCACAATATAAGTCTCGTACATTTTGTAGTTGGGCATAAAAAATGACGTAATCATCCTTCCCTTGTCCCCGCCGAACGAGTTCGAGCAGGGGACTATGAAACGGGCTCCGTACGTGTGTGTGTCCGTGTGTCCGTGTGTGTGTCCGTGTGTCCGTGTGTGTGTGCGTCCGTGTGTGATCAAAATGTTCAATTTGCTACTTCTCTGTCATTTATGAGCCAATTTTGATTCTGTTTGCTTTATATGCTTTGAAACTTCTACACAGAATTTCAGTTGTGACCTTTGACCTTGACCTTTGACCTATATTGTACATTTTGCTTCAAAATGCTACTCCTTCGCCATTTCTAACCCGATTTCGATTCCGTTTGCTTTATGTGATGGCACTAGGTGAGGGCTTCAAAATTTCTACACAGAATTTTGACCTTTGACTTCTTTGACCTTTGACCTTGATTTTTGACCTATATTGTACATTGGCTACAAAATGCTACTACTTCGCCATTTCTAACCCGATTTCGATTTCCGTTTGCTTTATGTGATGGCTCTAGGTGAGGGCTTCAAAACTTCTACAGAGAATTTTGACCTTTGACTTCTTTGACCTTTGACCTTGTTTTTGACCTATATTGTACATTGGCTACAAAATGCTACTCCTTCGCCATTTCTAACCCGATTTCGATTCCGTTTGCTTTTATACATGTGATGGCACTAGGTGAGGGCTTCAAAACTTCTACACAGAATTTTGACTTTTGACTTCTTTGATCTTTGACCTTGATTTTTGACGTATATTGTACATTTAGCTACAAAATGCTATCCTCCTTCCGGCGGGGACATATATTACGCACCGCGTAATTTCTACTTTTCCTTGTTTTTCTATCATAAGATAATTTACCCTTAAATAGTTAACACATTTTGCTCTGTGATTACAGCTCCTCCACTGATATTCTAAAATGAATAACAAGCATTTTTTTCTGTCTTTCGGACCTTGCATTTTCGAGGTCATCCCAACAGACCGACATCCACAAGTCATACAGCCCACGAGTTATACAGCCCATGAGTTCGACACTAGGTAAATAGAGCCCACGATTTCGATATTACAAAACGGGGCTTAATGTTGTCGGTCACGTGGGCCTTGTTTGATTTTTGTGTCGAACTCATGGGCTGTATGATTCGTGGGCTGTAATAGAGCTCGTTAGCTGTATGATTCGTGGGCTGTAATAGAGCTCGTTACCTGTATGATTCGTGGGTATCAAACTTGTGACGTGCACCCTGTCCTGTCCTTTCGACCATTACTTCTTTTCTTCTTTATTATGGTAAATTTATTTATATGGTTATTTATATGGTACATAATATAACGTATTCCAGCATTCACAATGACTTGTCTGATAATGCATGAAGTTGCATATCCTGCTTGATTCTAAAGGTAGGGGGCGCTGTGGCAGCTTTGATTTTACCTTATCTGAATTATGGCATCATAGCTTGGGGCAACACACATCCAACATAATTATCTCGACAGACTGTCCCGTCTCCAGAAAAAAGCTCTTCGAATAATTTGTCATGTATATTTGTTGCCGTCTGTTTTCACAAGCATGTTTGCGAGAAACCGCTCGTTATATAAGGTAATATCCGACTCGTCACTCTAATGAATTCCATCTGCCTTTAACTAGAACTGTGTTTACACAACCTATATATACATTTGCTGGACCTAAATATTGGAACAAACTTTCTAACAGTTTAAGGACATCCCCAAGTTTAAGTTGTTGGTTTTTTTTTAAGAGTAATCTGAAGAAAAATGTTTAGGACAGTTATGAGAATTTATCTAAATATCATTATGAAAATTAATTCTTTATCAATTTTATGAAATTGAAAAATTGTGTTGATTCTTTATTGGTTGCAAAGAAGTATAAAATCCAACCTTATATTCTGTTGAAATCACAGCTAAGCGGCTCCATCCATCCACTACCTCTCGTGTCCTTCTATTTTTTTTTTTTGTCTTTTATCTTCACTCCACGCAATAAGTTGCTTTCTTTCCCTCTCTCTCTCTCTCTCGCATACACACACACACACACACATACACTCTCTCTATTTCTCTCTCCCTCTCTGTCTCTCTTTCTCTCCTCTCTCTTCCTGCATGACAGCGACTTGGGTGTAGGGATTTGTTCAGGGGTTTTGTTTCGGATAAGTCCGGTTATAGGTCTTTTTGTCTTAGTTTCTTTGTTTCATCCATTTTCAATGTATATCAGTCAATCGATCATATAATTTTTTGTATTACGTGTGGGGGAATGCACCCTACAAGCTCAGATTTTTAGCATTCCTCCTCATTTCCAACATTTTCGTATACTTACAAGTTTTCTGTAAACTTATCCTTTACTTTGTATAATGAAATGTATGTGCTGTGTTCAATTTTCGTAATATATTTATATGTTTTTGTTGAAAATGAAAAAAATGAATGAATGAATGAATGAATGAATGAATGAATAGTGGATAAGACTCCTGACTTCCTATCGGAGGAGCCGAGTTCGATTCCCGCCGAGTGCTTTCGCCCGTGGACATGGTGTTTCGACTCACGATGTCCCTCTCGACCCAGGTGTATAAATGGGTACCTGGCAACGCTATAGAGTAATGATAATGGCGGGGCCCTCTGCCTAGTAGGAGCAGTGTCAACACAAAAGAGCCTACCCTGGGTAAATTTACATTATCATCATAATTATTATTATTATTATTATTATTATTATTATTATTACTACTACTACTACTACTACTACTAATTCTACTACACTACAATACCACTACTACTTCCACTACTACTACTTCTTCTTCGTATTCTTCTTTTAGCATCTCCTGAAGGTACGTGATGATTCAGTAAATTTCTATAATCAAGAGTTTGTTTGCAAAAACCGAAAAGTCCATTTTTGGTGACCTTGAGAACCCTTATGGAACAAACACAGTGTTACCACAGTGTGTTCACATAGTTGACTATGTGTAAACAATGTGTTAACCATGAGGTCACAGCATTGTCACAGCGTGGTATTTGAGATCACATATTGTACCAAATAATTGGCATACTGAACACAGAGTGGCACACATATACCACAGTGTGGCATAGTGTTATGACAGTGTGTTCACATAGTTGACTATGTGTAAACAATGTGCTAACCATGTGGTCACAGCATTGTCACGGTGTGGGATTTGAGATCACACAGTGTACCACATTATTGGCATACTGAACACAGAGTGGCACACGTATACCACAGTGTGGTATGTATCGAACTATGTGTAAACCCTGTGTTCATAATGCTACCACAGTCTGATATGTCAGTTTAAGCGGTTTACCACATAATCCCCACATGATATACTGAACACACTGTGAATCATGTTTGACACAGTGTTGTATATTTTGAACTATGTGTACACTCTGGTTGATAGTGTTGTCACACTGTGGGATTTCAGATCATTCATTTACCACATAATCCACACAGACTTGGTATACCGTACACTGTGACTTTTGCTTACCACAGTGTGGTATATATTGAAGTATGTGTAAACCCTGTGCTCGGTGTTGTCACTTTGTGGGTTTCAGATCATTCACCTACATCATCCACGTACTTGTCATACTGAACACACAGTGTGGTATACATAGAAATATGTGTACTCCTGTGTCCATGAATGTTGTTACACAGTGGGATTTCAGATCATTGATTTAACACAATAATATCCACACACTTGATGTTTAGGGAAAAACACTACATTTTTGTTTTGAATAACTAAAAAATAATGAAATTAACTTTCCTCAAATTTACACAGTAGGTAGCCGATTAATAACGATTTTGTTGGGTACTGTTTCAAAATATTGCAGGAAACAGCATACAACAAAATTGTATGCCTATATTAGCTACCTACTGTGTAAATTTTTGGAAAGTTATATTTTCATGGGTTTTCAGTTATTCACAATCAAAAGCGTAAACTATTTTTTTTTTGAACATCAGGTGCTTTGACACACAATGACTCATGTTTACCACATTATGGTGTATATTGAATTTTGCTATGGTACTGTCAGTGTGGAATTTCAGATCTTGTACTATCACATGGCATGTTAATCCTTATAAAACCAGGCTATTTCTGGTTTTGTTGGGGGAGAGCATTTTACCAGTGTGGTCAAAGGATTCAAGTATTGTAGTTTATTAATAAATGTACATGTATGTATCAAATTAAAAGAATATACCTCATCACTACATTTACTCCCCAGAGATTTTTATCAAGTTTGTAAAGCAACTTAACTGGTCTTATTATCTAATGAAGTAATAAACCAATAACTTATAGCTGGACAATATACAACACAATTTAAGTTCAAGGTAGTTGCAAATGTTCAATACTTATTTATTTTTCTAATTTCAGTTGATACCTTTCAAATTTCAAATACTGGCATGGAACAACAGATTCATTTAATGTGAGAATATGACCTATACATGTCATTTATCCAACGTTCAGATGAATAAATCATGCATTTAATGTTGTGTTAATACTGTTTACAGATGCATAACATCAAACACCTGAAATGATATAATACTAGGAGTGTTTGTAGCTGTGAAAAGAGAACAAAAAGTGACATGTTATAACTTCCCTTTTTCTCTCATAAATCACATGCTTTCCTTTGATTTCACCAGGAGGTATTGCATACAATCGATTGGTCACACGTTTCACTACTCTGATGTGTCCAGCATCAGCATGGCTCTCCCTGTCTCTATTCTTTACAAAATGGGCCATAATGCTCTACATACTTAATGAGAGCAAAGGCATCGGGTGCTGTTCGTTATTCCGAAGGTTCGCTATTCCGAAGGTTCGTTATTCCGAAGGGTCGTTAATCCAAAACACGCAAATTCCCTATTCCTAGAGGTTCGTTAATCCGAAAATGAAAAAGGGTTCGTTAATCCGAAAATTTGTGGCGTTATTCCGAAGGTTCGTTACTCCGAAGATTGGTTAATCCGAAAATGAAATTCGGAACAATGAACCTTCGGAATAACGAATCTTTGGATTAAAGAGCCTTCGGAATAACGAACCTTCGGAATAACGAGCTGTAACCAAGGCATCACCATCATCTTCCAAAACCACAAAATCATGTACAAATGCCACTTCATTGCCTGTGTACACAATGATTTCTTCTGGTAGTGTGCAGAGAATATTCAGTAATATAGATTCACACTGTGTACAACTGCTTTCTTGTACACTTTCATTACAGAAAAATGTCACAGGATATTCTTGTGGGGTTTTATTTCTTGATATGCTATACCACATGAGTATCGCAGGACAATACCACACAGCAGTACCACACAGTAGTACCAACTGGAATAACAAAACAAAGCAAAAACAAAGCAAAACGCATATTCCAGAATCTCATTAATAGGTGAGTTATGCTGTGAATTATGCCAATTGATTTAAGCAGTACTTAACCTGTCCTATACTTCTACAGTATTACCTATTAAGTGGGAGTACTGAGGTACAGCATGTGATACTTCATGTGGTATTTCTGTGGTATTCCAGTGGTATTCCCGTGGTAACACTGTGGTTTTGCTGTGGTATTCCTGTGGTACAGATTTTTGCATGGCTCATGAATATTCATAAAAAGCAACCTAAATTTTAGAAAATTCATATAATACTTCTAAATTTGAAGTATTTATGATGGGATTTCCTTTGAACTATTGTCTAATAATGTTTTTTTTTATACCCAATGTCATAAATTTTGTTATGAAAAGGTAATTTCATATTCAATAACAGTGTTATCTAGTCAGTTTACCATGCCTTCATGCATTACAAATATCTATACACCTGATGACTATGTGGTAACTATCACAATGTACTGTGGTGGACTATGTGGTGACTGCCACAGTGTGGTAGACTGTGGTGAATACCAGTGGTGGACTATGTGGTGACTACCACAGTATGGTAGACTATGTGGTGAATACCATAGTGTGGTGGATTATGTGGTGACTACCACAGTGTAATGGACTATGTGGTTATAACCCTGTGGTCACAGTGTGTGAGACTGTGGTTTGATTCACAGTGTATTTGATATGTGTTTTGGACCATCATGGTAACGCTATGTTGCACAGTGTGGTGACGCTGTGTTTCACACTGTGGTAATAGTTTACACAGTGTTACCACACGTCCCAAAATCACGTGTTCGACACTGTGTTACACATGGTGTTCCACACTGTGTTGCACACTGTGTTACATATTGTGGTAAAACTGTGTTCTTTCCATAAGGGAAATTTCACCAATAAATAAAGAAGTTTGACTTGCTCATTATTTGTGGCAAATATATTAATAGTATTTGGTCTATATCAAGACATATATATATACGCGGAATAAATTATACAGAAAAGCCATGCTTTTATCATCAAAAAAAAAATATGTATTTCTTTATATTTTGGTAAATAGTGCCCTCCACGGAAATGGGTGAGCTTGAAAAAGTTCAGATGCAGGGTCATGTAGAGTTTGAGTTGCTCTACCCAGGTGCCAAATGTGACTGTGATACATCGAATAATAACGAAATTATGGGTACAATTTGCTCCCCCCCCCCCCCCCGGCCTTGGAAGAGTCAATAATAGCATGGACTTTAAATATAATTAATGTTTGGTTTGATTATTGTGGTGGTAATCATTTCAAATTGGCTATACAGAATTTGTGTCTATTTCTTGTCATATATAACAGTTGTTTTCCCCATTATACAAAAAGAAGTAAATGTTTTAAATATACAATGGACATTCTCTGATGTTATATTCTGAGTAAATTATGTGGAGAATTTGAAGATAAACGAATCGAAAGTACACACTTAAAGTGACAAACAAAGGGATACTGACTCGAATACTCGGCTGAAGATGTGCATTTAGGCCTATATGAAGGAATTTATTTGGGGAATTTCTAAGTATTAAGTTTGTTTGTTTTGTTACTTGCTTGTTTGTTTTTGGTGAATTTCTTTCTTGTTTGGGTTCATTTTTCTTTTGTGTTTTGTTTGTTTGGTTGTGTTTGTTTTGTTGAGGGTATTTACAAGTATTTCTGTCTTTCAGTTTTGAAAAAAAAAAAAAACCAACCATCGCACGCCAATTGAATCCTCATACAATCATGATAATGCTGTTTTATATACTACTGGCCCATTCTCAGTAAAAGCGTTCAAATACGGAATTTTGGTGTCGCCGACATTCCATGACAGTTTGCGGTTCCCTGAAACCTATTAGATACTATTTACATGTTTATAATATATCACGAGGACTTTATTTATCAAAAATAAACACGATCAAATGCGGTTGTCTGCCTTTTTGTATAAAATTTTGCTGTTAAACTTCGTTAAGACCCCCAAAACGCAATGTCGCCGGCTATTTCAGAATTATGTTTTATTGCTCCTCTCCGTCCACAAACACACTTTCCAAATCATTTTCATGGACGATGAGCATATCATAATGTGCTAATCACAATACTCAAAAAGTTCTAAAATTTTTATTGACTTTTTTTATAGCCTTTTGAAACCTGTCGCCAAGTTCACCGCCAGATACGTTACCAGTTTCTTTAGTGTTACAGCATTGCGAAAATGACAAGACTATGCAATGACCTTGTGTATATGAAACCCTGAGGATATACTTCATACATTGCAAGTACTTAGATTTTTTTGTGCAACAGCTCTTTATTGAGAATACGGTATAATGTTTGAAATATCGGTTTTCTACACTTTTATTTGCACGGGTACGTTACATACTTTTCACGCCACCCACTGCGACAGATATTGCAATGTCAGACAAATTGTAATACATTACTCCTCGGAATGACGCATCGATTCAACATTAAAGTTTAGTACAAGTGAGAAATATTTGGTAGATATCGCTCTCATAATAATATGATCGACCATATACGTTACCACAGATACGTTACCCCAGATACGTGACCGAATTTTGCTCATTGGTCTTGTGCTTTCTGGGGATCAAATCTGGTCAAAATTCATCCCTAGGCCTACACATTACATGCTTCGTTTTGTTGGACCTCAGGATTATATTCTTACACCAAAAGGACAGAGAGGTGAAAAAGAGCAACACTTCCACATGATTTTTCTTTCTGCGTCAGTGTCTCACAACTTAATGCCAAGTTTTCCGACAGATACGTTACCACATAATCAAAATGCTGAAAAGAAATTGTAAATGTTTTTACAAACAAATCGTTGTGTGCTCATAAACTCCAAAGTTCTATTCTATAAAACCTAGCCACTTTCATATTCTATGCAACAACTTTGAACGTTTATTTTACAAGACGAAGCTAAGATTCAGCATATCAGTTTGTTGCTTTTCAGATTTAGCAGATACGTTACGTATAATTCAGGGCACCCACGGTGACAAATAATGTTATGTAAAACAAAGTGTTCATAAAACAATTCTGCATAGAATGACGCTTTCATAAAAAATTAAAGTTATGTTCAGATGAAGAATATTCAGTAGAAATTGCTCTGTAACTTCACCGACAGATTCATTTACGGTACGCCAGATACGTTACCAAACTTTGAAATAGTAAAAAGTATAATAGTTTATGAAACGCTTCCGAGAAAAGTTTCAGTGTTCTGTTGCATATTTATTCTAGTGTTTTTCAACATATGAAGAACAACTCAAGATTCATTGATAAGTTGAACAATTATTTATTCATTTTCATTAAAAGGGATGAGCCAAATACGTTACCATAGGTCAAACAACTGTTTAGCATATCGAGTTCATAGAAACTGTACCTACTTCCTTCTAAGTGCCTGCAAAATCAAAGTTTATTTTTTAAACCTTGTTTGCATTATCCATCAAAACTTAATGGATATTTATAGTCAGATGGATAAATACATTGAGACGTAAGATGAGAATATTCTGTGAATGAAGAACTCAGCT
The DNA here is from genome assembly GCF_964275005.1 of Diadema setosum. Classification (NCBI taxonomy): domain Eukaryota; kingdom Metazoa; phylum Echinodermata; class Echinoidea; order Diadematoida; family Diadematidae; genus Diadema; species Diadema setosum. The sequence goes on along the minus strand of NC_092687.1, from coordinate 43,974,086 downwards.
TTCACATTTAGGGCTCTTTTCAACTACATTTCATAGTTTAAATATTACGTACAATGTTTAAAATGGTTAATTTGGGCTTACATCATTCATTTTTACATCAATTAATGAGGTAAATAATTAAACAGGTGATATTTATTAATTCATACACAACTAAAATTATTACTTATATTTTACCAGATACGTTACCAAAGGTGATTCGATGTTTTTCAGTAGTTATTTCCCCAGGAAAGCAATTCATATTTGTTTCCTGTGGAAATTCCAGATCGGATCGTTCCATTTGCATGATTTGTGGGATTCGAAACTTTATTTGTAAGCGAAATTTGCTAAAAATACAAAGTGAATCTTAAGGTTATATTTCATTTCAGCAAAAAGCATATTTCAACCTACCACACAGAAATAATTTCTACCAATTAGCAAGGGATGACAACATCTTTACCTCTTGAAAAAACCCAATATCTTTAGGGGGGACAGATGTCTTTTCCTGAACAGAAATTGGATCAAAACAATAAATTTAATTCAGAGTTATAGGAGTCCATTACAACATGTAAATTTGCGGTAACGTATCTGATTGGTGATCAAAAATCAAATATGATGCTCTATTTCAATTCATTTTTACTCAATGAATGGCCATCATTTAGAATGTTCCACTTTTTGTTTCGTATTTGACCGGTTTTGAAGTTTCCGAAAACACATCTTTGAATGTATTACTTTGTGGATGATTTTTCGGTTTTACTCACATGGAATTGAACACTTAATCTGAGAATGGCCCTACTACTACTACATCGTAGTAGTAGTATACTTTAGTACTTAGTATACTAGTAGGCCCTACTGAGAAAGAGAAACTGGAGACGTCAATACCATTATGACTATAGAGAACAGAAATTGTGACCGCACCCCGCCCACCAGATCCGCCACGGCATTGGATCCATCAATATAGTTCGGTGCACTGGGCTATGGATGCACGCAGAGCTGGCTATGCAAAAAACTAGCGGCGCTCCTCCCTCCCGGTAGCGTGTTTTTTTTAGACGGCACAGATTGGGGACCCTATCCCTAAACCTAACCCTAATCCTAATCCTAACCCTAACCATCAAACCCTAACCCTAACCCCTAACCCTAACCCTGACCCCAACCCTAACCCTAACCCTAACCCTAACCCTAACCCTAACCATAAACCCTAACCCAACGTTTTTCCCATAGGTTTAACACGCGCCATGCCCTAATCTGTGCCGTCTTAAAAAAAAAAATGCCCCCGGTAAGTTGCCATAAAATGACAAGCGGCGCAGTACAAGCGTCAGACTAGCTAGCCTGCTGGTACTGGACTGTGCTTCGTCGCCCCATCGGACGAAATTGTGAGTGAATTGCTTTGTAATGACAATGCTTTGTATTCTAGTAAAATATCTGGGAGCATCTAGGATGAAAACCGTTTTGTTAACAGTATTGAGCCAAAATTTTATGCGGCTTTTTATGCTCGACTTCAGCCTGAAATCAGGATAACGGGTTTCTTTACTATAGTCCCATAGCTTGCATTTGATGTTTGTTTTCATGGCTGCTGCACTGTCTTCATGCATTGCAATGGCATTTGCAATCGGCCTAGAAGATATTCTAGACCTTGTTTGCCTATCTGTTTCAGTATCAGAAAGAGAGGGAATCGAGAGCTGAGCAGCATTTTTTTTAGTCAACCTCTAAGTCAAACAATTATTCGATTCTGGGCCAAGGGAGAGGCATGGCAGATTGCAGAAGAAGGAGTTCCTCTCTCGAGCTCAGTTTTCAGTGAGTTCCAGCGCTGTGTGGTCATGGTGCTGGTGCAGTGGTGGTGGTAGACTGATTCTTTATTAACCCGTTGAGGACGGACTGATTTTGCTACAACACGCATTTCCTACAGACACATGCCCAAGTTCTCTACTCGGGACTCGTCCCCACACACAGGGGTCTTCCAATTCCATTTGCATATACAGTTGTATTGAAAGGGGACAACTTTGCACAACAGGGAATGACACTAGAAGGTGTGTAGAAGAACCAGACAGGGTTTGCCTTTGAACACTTTAATTCGATCTTCGGTACCGAATCGTCAACATAGGTCCTTCGAGGACAGTCGCCATCTTTCGTTTTTTCTTTTCGCCCTCTCTCGGCGTATCTGTTACAACCATTTACACATTATGTTCCCTTACAGTATATCATAGAATGCACAACAAACCAATCAAAATGCTATAAATAGGGAAAAGAGTGTGACCTGAGCCTGAGGTCAAAGTAAAAAAAAGAACCATTCAATGGAAAGTAAAGATGAGGTGATCATGAGCTGAACTTAAACATGAATGGGAACAAAAGAGTCATAAAGTATGCAGATTGGTGAGATGTGAAGGTACTGGAAAGTGTATATGTGACCCGCTACAACAAAAGGATCAGAAAGTCGGGGGAGGACATCTTTCCGAAAATGGCATGATATTATTCCCGTACTCTTCTGCTTTGATTTCATATATAGCACAACTCATAAAAGTATTCGGTTGCAGAGATATCAATGATTTTATCAGCGCATGTCAAGTGGTTGAGGAAATCAGAGTTTCAAGAAAAACGCCTTCAAAGTTGTCCTTCCGACGCTATCATGGTCATGGGGAGGGGAGACAGTTTTCACCGCCTGACAGTATAGAAGGCAAGCTCCTAGCGACCTCCGTCATGTTCAGTCAAGCTTAGCGCTAGCGGCCTACGCAAGACCATTCGGTAATCAGGATGCCACGCACTGACCAATAAGATCACTCCCTCGTTGCTAGGGGCGGAGTCTAGCTGCAGCGCTAAATCTAAATCTTCGGACACGTTTCTCTTACATTGAAAGACGGAAAATCGTGGCCCAGAAAAATGCTAATTTCTTGCCTTTCTTTTGATCATTTAGGTTTTAAATTTTGGCAGATGATGGACAAAACATTAGACTACAAAAATTATACCAAAAACAGAAATCTGATTGTTTTGACCAATTTTGATGATGTGACTTCAAACTTGATTTTCTTGGCTCGCCCGTCAGCGACTTTAGGATCCTTTTGTTGTAGCGGGTCACATATAGGCGCTAGCTAGGAAGGGGAAAGGAATTTGGATGTATGGGAGGCTAAGTGTGAGAGGAAATAATAAGGAGCATGTATGGAAAATAAACTCTTAGATGGAAAGCTAACAGGAAAATGAATTTGATACAGATCTTTGGATCAATTTCATGCTTTTACACTGAAATTTAAAGTTTACATGATTTCTAGCGAGTGATGTTATTTGTTGTAGCTATCATTCTAGTCATATCTAGTAATATGAAAATTAAACTTTGATATCATATGTGAGACAAATGGAGGCATGACAAAAGCTTTCAATGTACTGCTGCATTTGGTGATTTATTGATCAGTTTGGGGGGGGGTTGTAGGTTTTAGCAGAATATGTGAAGTTGTCACGCCGTCGGACGTGTGAACGAGGCACATGAAGAGTTAAAATTAAAGTTTAATTTTCATATTACTGGCTATGAGTAGAATGATGACTACAACAGATAACATACAGTATATTCATCCCAACATTAATTTTTTTTTTTTGTTTCCTTGTTTGTTTTGTAATTTTGTGCATTTCAGATATGGCCTAATATTCACAGAAAACAGAGCTACTACTTGGTGAATGTAAACTCACGCAAATTACGACCCCACGAGTAGGTACTTCTCTTTCTGGTATCTTCGTGCCGGGAGGGTGGTTGCTGTGACAACGGACATCCATGGGAAACAGGATGACATCATCCACCCCCGTCTGTACCGTGCATGAGCTGGAGGAGATCTTGTGGGCAAATGGAATGTCGTATTCCCGGAGACTGAACAGTGTGGACCTGGTCTACAAAGATATCTTCATAGGTGGCGAGTAGGTCCCCCATCTTTAGCTCAGCTTAAATGTCAAATTCTACCTTTCCTTGGCAAAAGGAAGTATGTACTAAGATGTTTGAAGAATTTGAATTCCAGAATCGATGAATGATATTTTCAAAGTTTTTAAAGTGAGGCCATCATCACATAGAGACAAAAATATAATCTTTAATTAATTGTGCATTGTATAACAAATCTAGGGTTTTGTCTTCTTTCAGATGAACGCCGCTTGATAGTCAGAATCTCCTCAGAAAAAGCAAGCTGACATGTGACAGGAATGGTGTCACTAGAACTACTTTCATTGCACGGTAGCATTTGGCGATTTATCAAACGGTTTGGATGGGTTTGTGGGTTTGAGTAGAATATGCAACTTTGCACACCGTTGACTTAATAGTCAGGCATGTGAATGTGGCACATAAAGAGTTTAATACTATTATGCATGAAACCATGCATCACAAAACCAACAAAAAGTCGCACCTCTTGATTTTACGGTTAGAAGGACTAAACTAGAGATTGTAATTTGTCATCACTGACAAATTAAGGTGATCCAATTTTTTTTTTAATCAATGATTCGAGTCCTGATACTGCAAAGTCTCAGCTACAACATATTTAAATCTGAGAGAAATTCACCAAAGCATAAGTAAGATAGTGCTCGATAAAGAGAGTCATGTCTTTAATTTTCACATCTAAAAAATTCCCTCCCATAGAGATAACACGTCATAGCGAAGATAGAAAAAGAAGTACATATGACCTTTGACCCCACTTTGCACAGACAAGATGGCATCTGAGCAAAAAGTGGTTATTTTATGAAATGATCCCTGTAACATGGTCTTTACGTGTGCAAAATATGGGAAAGATAGGACATGTATTCACCAAGATACAGGATGAAACATCTATGACCTTTGACCCTAATTTACATACCCAAGATGGCGTCTGATCAAGTAGTTGTTATTTTATGAAATAATGTTCGTGACATGAACTAAATATGTGTAAAATATGGTGGTGATAGGGTATGTTTTTCTTGAGTTATTGCACATAAAGTTGCAAAAAGAAAGAAATATTTCAATACATCGAAGATAAACTTTAATTTCAAGTAAGTTTTTTGACGTGATCCCGACATCGTATGAAAAAACGAAGGGCACATTTACGATAGCCCTACGTCTCAGCTACAACATATTAAAATCTCAGAGAAATTCACCGAAGCATAAGTGAGCTAGTGCTCGATAAAGATAGTCATGTCAATTTTCATTTCCATAAAAATTGCGCTCCCATAGAGATTACACGTAAACTGGTCAAATTTGACAAGGTTACCTTCAATCCATCTTTTCGAGGTGATGTGATCATCTAATCAAAATTGCGTAATTACATTTATGAAAGAGCATTTCATAAGCTACAACATATTGAAATTTGGGTGAAAATTGACAAAGGAGAAGTGAGATACGCTCGAGTAAACTTGAAATTTGATGACGTCATTTTGAAAATTTACTTTTTTTACTTTATTAAGAAATTTGATATCTTTTAATCATTTTGTCAGCATAGCCAGCCCATGAAATGACATGTACAACTCATCAGCTTTCAGAATATGTAAAGAAAATTGGGGGTCACCGTCCATCCTGACGAGTAAAATCGGATTTAAAATTGGCGGTTTTTTGGCATAGTTGCACTGTGTATCGCCATTGACGCGCGCGCGGAATTTCAACTTTGACGGGCCCGTTTGACGTCATATTGAATCGGATCGACTTGAAACTTGGTAGAAATATTCCTTGACACTTCGGACATCCGATCCGTGTGAAAAAATTGAAAATTTCTATTTCATATGAGCTGTGCGTGCGAATATGTGCGCGCGCGTACGCGTCCGTCCAATTTTTTCAATTTTTCAAAAAATGCTCCAAATGGTCGGAAACGTGTGCAAAAAAAATTTGAGCTCGATTTGAGCATACAAATATTTCAACGCGCGCGTACGCGCGCGTTTTGAAATAAAAATGAATTTTGAGAATATGAGTAGAATCCGCTTGTCTTGAAATATATGTGACGTAAATTTCATTGAAATATTCCATTCCATTAATGAGATATGCATGAAAATGTGTTTTCATATAATGACGTCATAGTGACGTCACGGTCGACTGAGCACTGTGATTTTACTTGCGCTGTCGTCTTTGCGACATGATACATATATGGTATAAGTTTGACATTGAGAGGCAATGCACTTTCTGAGCTAACCTCTGCACAAATTTTGCCCAGAAATAAAGAAGAATAAAAAAAACAAAGAATCAGTACAGATACAGAAGGTGATCCGAGAGGATACTCGGATCACCTAAAAAAAGGTGAAATGGATCAACCAAGTCAGTCCGGAGTTTTTTGTATTTTCTGAAAGAGCTATCCTTCTACATCATTCTTTAGTTTGGGATCATAACATGAATGGGAAAGTGTGTTTTCACCAGTTTTTCTACAACCCTTTTTGAGGGGAGAGTAGAATGATCCTGAGGTATATAATAGAGCCCCCTTTTCATTTCTTGTAATCCTTTGCACACTCTTCACTTTCAAGTCTAATAAGTTTTGAAAGGATAAGGCTACTGCTTTGAAAGTTGGCTTTAATCATGGACAAAATGTGTTAATAGAACATGCTCAATTTCAGCTTAATCTGATAATTCCTTCATTGTTGGTGCACTGGTGGTTTACATCCTGTGTTTTGTCCCTTTCATCGCACACCCTGTACTTCGGAGCCTTTTTTTTTTCCCTCAGTTCACACTTTTCCAGAGTGTGTGCTTTCTTTCCATTATTTAGGTAGGCTAGGGGAGTCCATCTGAACTAAGTTATGCATCATTTTAAAGCTTAGAATCTGCTCTTTCAGAATCTGCCCTTTACTAAAAATCCATGTTTGGTGACTTTTTTTGGTTTTGTGATGCAGGGTCACATCTACACATTATATCAGTGAACACCTCTCCTTTTCAATTACATCACTCTGCAAACTGTCAAACAACACATCATTTTTATTTTATAGGTTCATAGCCAAGGACAAAGCAAGACTGAAGCAGCTTGGAATCACGCACATCATTAATTGTGCCCAGGGTACAGGACATGCCTTTCTAGTTGACACTGACCAGGAGTATTATGAGGTACGTCCATACTGGACATTAAAAGAAACAATGAAAGAAAAAGGAAAGGTTGCCATTGACAACAGGAATCAAGCTTGTTAAAGGTTCAAGTGAGCACCTGCTATTGTGATCATTCTTCATCCGGCCTCCATCGTGCATAAACTTTTTACATTTTCATCTTCTTCTTGAGAACCCCATGACCGATTTTCACCAAACTTGGCAGGTAGCATCCCTAGGGGGATAGGATCACAGTTTGTTCTAATGGGCACCATGCCCAACCTGGGGGCCGAACCCTCCAAAATTAAGGAATTTTTAAAAATCTCCTTCTCCAGAACCAGAAGTGATAGAGCTCAGTTAATACTATGAGTTGTACATTAAAGGACAAGTCCACCTTCATATACATAAGGATTGAGAGAATGCAGCAATATTAGTAGGACACATCAGTGAAAGTTTGAGGAAAATTGGACGATCCTTTCAAAAGTTACGAATATTTTAAGTATCTGCGTACTCACTGCTGGATGAGAAGACTACCACAATGTATGATGTCACATGCGTACAACTATATAAGGAAAATAAAAAGAGAATTTCACAAAACTTTACTTTTTGAATAAAGTGCACATTTCTTCGACTTGCTACTGACGTATGTTAAGGGTAATATTATTCCCCTGCCTTCGAAAGAGAGAAGTTGAGTGTTCTTTTATTATGCGAGAAAAATGGAAATATGTTGAATTTTCTTTAGTCATTATTACTTATATCGTTGTAGTCATGGGACATCACAAGCTATAGTAGTCTTTTCATCCAGCCGTGACTGAGCAGAAAATTCAAAAATTCATAACTTTTTAACGGATTGTCCGATTTTCCTCAAACTCTCACTGATGTGTTCTACTAATATTGCTGCATTCACTCAACCCACCTATGAAGGTGAACTTGTCCTTTAATGACTATAGTTTCAAGTTTGTTCATGACGGAATTAGGAGAGCCCGACACACGAGTAATGGCACACACGATATACTGTAAAAGTGGTTTCTTTCGCGGTGGTTTTATTTTAGCGCTTTGAGGTTGAACCGCGAATTGACATCGCGCGAAAATGTTTTGAACTCGTCGCTTGTACAACGCTATCATTACCGACCGCGAATTTAAACACACGCGAAAAAGTCCGCAACGATGGAAACCGCGAAAGTTTCTGTATGCGAAAGAAACCACTTTTACAGTATGCAGTTCATTTTATTTTATCTTTATTTTTTTTTTTTTTTTGGTATCCTTATGGCACAGGATGTGAACATCAAGTTTCTGGGCCTCCCTGTTTGCGACACCCACATGGCCAACATCAAGCAGCACTTCGAGACGGCCGCAAGGTTCATGGACGACGCTCTCCAGAAAGGTGAGGGTAGGGGACGATCATTTTCATCATTTCTGACCAAAAATGGTATACTGTGATGGGTTGATATTCAATGATATATTCGTGGAGACATGGTGAAAATTGGACCCCCTGCTGACCTCTTTTCTCATTTTTGACCTTTGACCTCTGCGTGAGTGTCTGTACTGTTCTTGTGTGGTATTTTATATAGCCCAAGGCAGAAAGTGGTTTATTCAAAAATACTGACTTAATTCATTGTTTCAAGTTCAATCATGAAGTATCGGGCTATTAGATGCATAGTTTCATGGGGCATGCAGCCGATATGCAATCACAGCAAGCAGAAATGAGTATGTGATATGTCTTTTATGATAACATGTATTTTAGTCAACACAAATATGATTTTGATATTATTGAATGGAATTTTTGGGTCTAGAGCAATTACCCCCTCCCCTTTTAATACCCTAACCTTAATCCTAATCCTGAACCTAGTCCTAACCCTAACCGGAAATCTAATCCTAAATTTAACACTAACCATAATCTTTATTCTAATATTCTAACCTTATCGCTATCAAATCACTATCTAGCTGGTAAGGGGGGGGGGAGGGTAATTGCCCTGATACAGAATTTTCATAAAGGATAAAAATGAAATAAAGCTCTGGTTAGAAATGAAAAAAAAAACGACATATATATCTAACATGAATTATGTGTTACAACCTCGCTGATTGACAGGAAGGGTGTTGGTGCACTGTTACCAGGGCATCAGTCGGTCGGCAACCATCGTCATCGCATACCTCATGTTGCGGCACGGGATGACTGCGCAGGATGCCACGCGCACAGTGCGAGAGCGGCGCGACATCTCGCCCAACAGCGGCTTCCTCCAACAGCTCTGCACGCTGCACCGTAAGCTCCACCGAAAGTAGCTCTCTCCTCCCGACCTGTACTTCTTCTGTGATATACGGGAAGGGACACTTCCACTTCACACGTCCGTCATGTGATCAGATTGCCTTTCATGTTTTCACTGGTGTATGTTACTAACTGATATCAGATATAATCATGGATTCAAAATGATATTAATACTTGTATATAAACATATTATGTGACCCGCTACAACAAAACGATCCGAAAGTCGGGGGAGGTTGAATTTCTGAAAATGACATGACATTATTCTGTTACTCTTCTGCTTTAATTGCATACATAACACAACACATATATCAATGATTTAAGAGAGCATGTCATCTGGTGTAGGAAATCAAGGTCGAGGATGGGAGGTTGAGAAAAACACCTTTAAAGTTTTCCTTCCGAAGCAATTGTGATCGAGGGGAGGTATTAGACAGTTTTCACCTCTTGACAATAAAAGGAATGCCCCTAGCAACCTCTGTGATGTTCATTCAACCTTAGCACCAGTGGTCTACGCACGACCAATAAGTAACCAGGATGCCATGAACTCATCAATAAGATCACTCCCTCGTTGCTAGAGGCAGAGTCTATCTGCGCTCTATATCCAAATCTTAGGACACATTTCTGCTCCGTTTAAACCCGGAAAATCATGGCCCAGAAAAATGTTACTTTCTTCCCTATCCTTTGTTACTTGCCTTCTTAATTTTGGAAGATGATAGACAAAACATTACACTGTGAAATTATGTAAAAAACAGAAAGATGAGGAATTTGTCCGATTTTGATGATCTGACTGGGCTGAACTATATTTTAGATCCTTTTGATGTGGCGGGTCACATTATGTTTTGTGAATGTGGTACGTAACATGCAAAAAAAAAAAGAACAACTTTTTTTCTTTCAAACCCAAACGTGGCAAAAAGGAAAAAAAGATATTACATGTACCTCCTGCATCATCATTGACAACGTAGGTTGCCAGTAGTTTGTCAGTCTCATCTCAATTATACTGTGATGGTGAAAAAGTGAAAAAAAAAAGAGAAAAGGTAGCTAGTAACTACTCTCCCAGCTACTTTAAAGGGAAGGTAAACCCAAAGAGCAATGTGGATTGAGTGAAAGCAGCGACATTAGTAGAACACATCAGTGAAAGTTTGAGGAAAATCGGACAATCGATGCAAAAGTTATGAATTTTTAAAGTTTTGGTGTTGGAACCGCTGGATGAGAGACTACTAGAGAATATGACGTATGAGTGGACAACAATACAAAGAAAATATAAAGGAAATTTAACAAAAATTATCTTTTCTAGAATTATGAAAGAGCAGTGGACCAACTGCTTTCAGGAAGCAGGGGGAATAATTGCTACCATATGTCAATATCAAGTTGATGGAATTTGTAATTTTCATGAAAAATGGATTTTTGTAGTATTTTCTTTATATTTTCTTGGTATTGTTGTCCACTCATACGTCATAACCTCTAGTAGTCTCCTCATCCAGCGGTTCCAACACCAAAACTTTAAAAATTCATAACTTTTGCATCGATTGTCCGATTTTCTTCAAACTTTCACTGATGTGTTCTACTAATGTTGCTGCTTTCACTCAATCCACATTGTTCTTGGGGTTTATCTTCCCTTTAAAGCCACTATAATATGTGCAAGTAAGATCTACATATCTTTCACTGATAGCGAATTATCTGTAATGTGTCTTATTTTTTCAACAACCATGAAAAATGGATTTTTGTAGTATTTTCTTTATATTTTCTTGGTATTGTTGTCCACTCATACGTCATAACCTCTAGTAGTCTCCTCATCCAGCGGTTCCAACACCAAAACTTTAAAAATTCATAACTTTTGCATCGATTGTCCGATTTTCTTCAAACTTTCACTGATGTGTTCTACTAATGTTGCTGCTTTCACTCAATCCACATTGTTCTTGGGGTTTATCTTCCCTTTAAAGCCACTATAATATGTGCAAGTAAGATCTACATATCTTTCACTGATAGCGAATTATCTGTAATGTGTCTTATTTTTTCAACAACCAATTAATACAGTACTTTTGTTTGTTTGTCTTTGTCATGTTTAGATCTTTACACGTAAATGCGAAGAAAGAGGTTATTGCTAACCGTATCCGGGCAATTACCCCCAGAGGGCAATTACCCCCCGGCTAAATACTGGTTAGTGGTAAGGTAAGAGTTAAGATTAGGGTTAGGGTTAGGGTTAGGTTTAGGGTTAGGATTTTGGGTTAGGCATAGGATTAGGTTCAGGATTAGGATTAGGATTAGGATTAGGGCCAGGGGAACGGTCCGGGGTAATTGCCCAGGGGGTAATTGCCCTAGACCCATTGCTAACAAACAAACAACTAAGCGAAGAAGGAAACATTTTTATTATGATTGATAATTTTTGATGGGATTGCAGTCATTATTTTGCCTTTAATGAGCACAATATTTTCTGGATCCTATTGCGTAAAAGATGTAAGGGTAGCAACTCTTGCTAGAATAGCACTTTCTCCTAGCAACAGCCAGTCAGGAAGCAAGATTTTGGTCATTACCACGACACTTGCCATTTTAACGCTATTTGCGATCATTGCTGCAACTTTTTTTTTTTTTTTTCTTTTTAATGAACTAGGGCTATGGTGTTGCCTGTAATTAGGCCATTTGATAAAATCATGATCGTGTATAAATCAAAGGAGATTTTTGTACCCCTTGGTCGGATTTACATCAAGGTCTGTATCATTCATTGATTAAATTGTTACCTGTAGCTTTTTTATCCAATAATGCGCAGCACTGTACTCCCGTGCTCAGTCATCACTGAAGTCCTGTATGCACATTTTACATGCGAGACTTATCGGTTTCGGATTTCTGAATTTATGCCTCAATTTTTCGAGTTAGGTCTTAAAAGCAGTCAGCCAGACCTGTCGATTACATTTCCCCTTTCATTCAAAGTGTTTGCCTTCATATTCAATGCATTTGCATAGCAACTGCATGGTATGTATATTCTTGTATATCATGATATGCCTGTATGTTTCTGTGTATACGTATGTGTGTGTGTGTGTGTGTGTGTGTTTGAATCATCAATGTAATGTCAGAAAGTACTACAACTGGTTGCTATGGTAACACAGTCTTGCCATGCATGTTTGTGTGTTTCAGTTTGTGTGTGTGTGTGTGTTTGTTTGTTTGTTTTGGTGTTTGTTTGTTTTCAGTTGACCTTATTTATAAAACAGGAGAGTAATTCAGTTCTTTGTCAGGCAAGATTCTGCATATCAAGAACAAGTCAACTTTATTTTGAAGTGAAATTTGATACATTTGTTATGTCTATTCAGTTTTGAAAATTGTTATTTTGAAGAGAGACATGCATATTCCGAGTCCATCATGGAAAAAGACCAACCATAGCGGTCGATCAGGAGGCAAAAGTTTTCCAAAGTAACAATGACAATGACAATGATGATAATTGATTCAAAATTAGCTGCCACATTTTCAATTGTTCAATATTCTCACCGAATTCTTGATGCTGAAACATGTGTTTAAGAATATAATAGGAAGTACCACTTGTGAAGTTCAGTGCATTATCCAAGCACAAGAACCAGCCTTCTATTGACTCTGAAATCTTTTACCACATTCATGAACAGTTTGCGTACCTAGGCTCCTAGCCACAGCTTGCCAAACATTTTCATGTGCATCTGCCAACCTCTTGAGAACAGGCAGCTTTTGCTTTAACACACATTTTCCAAAGATACCTGACCACATATTGACCGATTCGGGTTCGTTGAGGGCAGCAGACATTTCATGGCACTGGGCGCAGCCATAGTGGGTGTCTCAGCCGACCCCCCCCCCTCCCCCCCCCCCACTCTCCCCCACCCCGGGCAACATGTTTATCACGCACCTGTAACAAAGGTTCGCGCACTAAGCAAGCATTCGCGCACTCAGTACGAGACACCCATTGGCTAAAGCAGTTTTTCATTCTGCGCGCGTGCTAATGTAGGGAGAGGGGTGGGGAGTGGGAAGGGGGGGTCGACTGAGACACCGAGTAATGGCGCTGCCCATGCCAGAAATACACATAGCGCATCACAGAATCGGTCAATACACAAGACTACAATGTAGTCTCCAACGGGTCAATCCCCCCCCCCCCCAAACAAAAAGGGAAAATGATAATGAAAAAAGTAAATAAGTGAATAATTCAAATAATTACATAAAGACCACCCTAAGTGTTAGCCAGCCCACTCAATGTTCCTCTGCTGTTCTCTGTGTAGATGTTTAATGTGCAAAAATGATATGTGAATAAGCAGTGTCATGTTAATATTTTGTCAGCTATGTGAGATTTGTAATTTTGTTGCCTCTTTTTCCAAGCTTAAAGAAATATGGTATTAAAGAAGTTGATACAGTGCACTCCCGTTACAACGAACACGGTTATAACGAAATTTCGTTATAACGAAGTAAATCTTCTGGTCCCAAAATTATCACCATTAAAGTCTATGGTACAAAATTCGCTTATAACGAACACGGTTATAGTGAAATTTCTGTTATAACGAAGTCTTTTCCGAGCGTCACAGACAAAGAAAAACAAAAGAAATGTGCTCCGTTATAACGAAATGCGAATTGCTTTCGAAAATACGTAGCGGAACAAGCATATATAGCATCTCTACATGAGTGAACGCTTCACACTGCTGTGAGTTCGCTCCTTGTGTCACACGCAGTTTCTGAGGGGAACTTGCGTTTATTATTGTAATACAGTTATCCCATCACATTTCACATAGCTTTCTAGTGTATGATGACTATTCAGCAAACAGGATATGATATATATACGTGGTTTCCTTGTTTTCGTTATATATTGTATTTGTTCGGTTGTAACGAAATTTCGTTATAACGAAAGAAAACTGCCGGTCCCGAGCATTTCGTTATAACGGGAGTGCACTGTACCACAATATTTATTGGGTGTCTAGTGTAGCATTCATATTGTAGTAAGTCATTCCAACGGTGCTGTGTACATATTATATATTGATATATATTGATATATTTTACTTTTATTACTTAAAAAGGAGAGTTTTATTCTTGTATGTACAAAAATCAGTTGATTTAAGACCATTGTGTTAATGTTGACTGAATTTATGACCTTGCATCACAAAACCAAAAGGATATCGCCATGTGAGTTTGTTAGTTTGTGGTCAAATTCAGGAAGTGGCAGTCCTATTACATCCAGTCATCACTTATTGGAACAAAAGGGGAAATTTACAACTCTAGGTTTACTCATTGACAACAGTCTATGTACGATCTCATGATGTGATTGTAAGAACAGACAAAAAACTTTTAAAGTGCTACCAAACTTTCCAAATTTGCGGGGCTGCCATCCTCGCGTGAGAGACTGAAGTGGGACACTGTGAGAGAGGGAGCGACCAAACCCGAGAGATTGAAGCTAAGGCGGTGGGGTTGGGGATGGTGTGGAAGGGAGAATGTCTCCCCTCTCCCCTCCCCCTTTTTCCGCTGGAGGGAGCTTTGACAATATTTTACATTTTAAATGGCGCACTGTGGTGCATTCTTCAGTAAATATGTCAACATCTATAGGTATAGAGAGAGTGGGCCTGTGCAAAAATCTGGAAAATTTGGGCTTGGGCATAGTATTGAATGTTAAGATTATCATGGGTTGGGGGTGGACATTTGTTTGTTTGGGTGTTTTTATTGTTTTTGTGGTTTAGCATGAACATTCTTTCATCACAGTGAGACAGTTACAATTTGATATAATTGCTTTAGTCTCACGCTATTTGCTTGGGAGTTGGCAGCCCTGAATTTGACACAGAAATAACGGTTGATCAGTCATGGAACAGCCATACCCCACCCCAAAACAAAACTAAACAAAACAAAACAAAACAAAACAAGAGAAAAAGATTAATACATGTATTTGAAAATTAGCAATTTTTAAAAAATATGTATAGGCTTTAAAAGCATTACATCAACTTAGGCAACACTTTGTGGTTTTGAGATTCATGGTCACATTGATTTATATGTTCCATTATATCCACTGCCTATCCCTTACTTCACCAGGATGTATGATATTTGCCTTACGAAGTAATTTGAAAACCAGTGGCAGTTATTGTGGGCTGTTTATGATTTATTTTATGTTTATTACCTGGGGTGTTTCATAAAGCTGTTCTTCAAATTACAAACGACTTTAGAATGATTGGTGATCAGTTCTTGTGCTGAACTATTGAAATTCTGGTAAGTAAAGCACATCAGAACTGGTCACCAGTCATTCTTAAGTCGTTCGTAACTTTGTGAACAGCTTCATGAAACACCCACCATGTGGAAAATAATAATGCCTGCTCTTATGAACAATGTGCTTAGTAGTGGATTATTATCTCTGCCGGTATGATACATTTGTATGTATTATTATCATCACTATTGTTATTATCATGACATGATTGATATGATGATGATGATGATGATTATGACGATGATGTTTATTATTATTAATTTTTTTTCTTTATCATCATTGTTATTATTTACATTACTATTTACATTGTTGTCATAATTAGGGTATTTATAGTACAGAATTAAAACATCTACTTGAATGCAGTGTAAATGCTTGTTATTGGCTTTCAGTGAAATGTTACTCTTGAGTTATGGGAAAGAAATGGCTTTTACATTTAAAGATGGAATCCAGTTAGGAATGTTGACAAAAAGAAAGAAGGAAAGGTGAGCAAGTAGAAGAAATGTGACAGGCCACAACTTTTATTATAATTGCTTTGTTTTACATCCTTGTCTTTGGAGATCTCAGTAAGTTTGAAACCAATTTTCATCAGAGAAACCTTCAATTCCTCTACAATTGTATGCTCTTTAACACTTCATAGAGTGGTTTCTATGCATCTCGCAACAAAACGTTAAAAGGTGAATCCTCTTCTCAGCCAATACTATACCATCCCTTGAAGTTCCTGAACCCTGAAGAATATAGTGGACATGTTTTCAGTTTGTTCGCTTATATCCTTGTCTATCAAAAAAAAAAAAAAAAAAAACTACCGTCAACCTTGCTTAAGTCGACCTCGCATAATTCGAATAATCACGTAAGTTAAAGGTCTTTTCAAGTTCACTCCTCTTTGTATTATATTGACCTTAATCCCTCATAAGTTGAATTTTCTCTGTTAAAGTCAAAGCTATGTCTTCACTCCAAATACAGTCAACCTTGAGTCAACCTCGCATATTAAGTTGAATAATATCCCAAGTCAAAGGTCTTTTCAAGTTCTCTACCCTATATTATATTGTCTTGATTTTAATCCCTTGTAAGTCGAGTTATCTGTAAGTCAAAGCTACTTCTTCAGTCCAAATAGATTCGACTTAGGCGAGGTTGACTGTATTTGCTGTTAATTCTCACAAGTCATGCAAGATGAGGTGTATAAAGCATAAGGAAGAGATTTTTGGCAGAGTTCCTCCATTCCAAAGGTCAGGTCTGACTGACCTTTGGCGAAAAATGTTATTTTTTGGTAGTAACCAGATTTTGGAATGTTCAGTGGCATTAGTATTTGAGGGGAACAATAAGAAACACAAAATAATACTCATTTGGCTAAACTGCTAGAGGTAATGTTATAAGGGCTCTGAGCATTGGCCAAAAAGTTATTATTATTCAGCCATTGCTTCAGTTGATACAATAAGGTTGGGTCAAAGGTCAACAGGCAAAGCTGTTGGCAGTATTTTTTTTTCCTTTCTTATCTTTTATTAATTTTGTTTCAGAGTTCAGCACAAATCTTTGCAGATCATATTATGTTCGATGTGACTATAAATAGAATCTATAGTAGTATAAAGTGAAATGTCATTTTGCAAAATGATTAGTATTATATTATATGTCTGCATGCAAACTGTGCAATAGTCATATTAAAGCATTAATACACACATTTTCATTATTGTCATCGATTATGTGTGTGTGTATTTTTTTTTTTTTTTTGAGGGGGGGGGGGGGGGGTCATTCACTGTGACAGGTATAGAATGTCCTGGACAGCAAAAATGTTCTTTTTTTTTTTCACATCAGATCACATTGTGAAAACCAATGAACAGAACACATTCCCCCATCAGTCAATTATGCATATATTTAATGGGCTTTAGAATCTCTGCAAACTGATCATGCATTGACTTTTCCCGATCCACACCGAGACATGCGTCCGCTAAAATCCGTCTGAATGCATGGCTCAAATCTTGTAGCTAGGCCTATAGTGTGGTAGGTGTACCGGATGCATGATGGGGAAAATGGCTGTATTTCATAAATTTACGGGCCCATTTTATAAAACAAATGATGCACAGGCCTATTTCGTGGATCAGTGAGAATTGGATGCTCTCCTTTAACTCTGGAACAGTCTAAAACCCACTGGGTTTAAACAGTTCCAAAGTTAAACTCGCGCATTTAATTCTCACCAATCCACTTTGTCCTGTGCATCATTTGTATAATTTATACAGCTAGATAGATAGTTACAGATATAGATAATTACATATGTATACACATTTGTACCAGCCTAACAAATGAGTCATTGATAAGTAAAATGGTAAAAAGATAGAAAAATATCATCCACACATTCATATAATATCTATAGATTCAGTTTATTTATTTTTTCATTATGTCATTTGTACGGTAGTAAAATACACACAATGGCATTACAACATTCAACTACAGCAGCATGCAGAACAGGATCATTACATTGACATGATTTGGTAAATAATCTTGAAAAAAAAAATAGAGTGCAGAACTTTAGTAGGTAAATATGGCATACGGATACAGTGTACAAAATTAGTATGGAATGGTACTGAAATGTGAAATGAGTTAAAAAATTGTAACTTTCATTCACTTATCTACATGATCTAGCAATTATCTGGTGATTGAGTAGCCATCCACATATATTAAAGTTTTTAACTCTCAGCAAAGTTTGTTCTGAGGATTCCTTATTTTTCAGTTTCTTGAGATGGTACAGTCAACCTTGTTTAAGTCGAATCTATTTGGACTGAAGAAATAGCTTTGACTTAGAGAAAATTCGACTTACGAGGGATTAAAATCAGTAGAATATGAAGAGAAGAGGACTTAAAAAGACCTTCGACTTTGACGATTATTTGACTTCCGCGAGGTCCACATAAGCAAGGTTGACTGTATTTCTCACTGCTTTATAGCACATATAAATTTGCTACATGTACAACATGTGCTTTCAATACAACAGATCTGTGAAACAAAACTGCTAGTCTCAACTCAAGTCCAATTAACAAAAAGACTCTAGTATACAGGGAACCTCATAACCAGGACCTAAAAACCACAATTACCTCTTTAAAATAGTTATATCATGATATCAGGGTGCAAAAACAGAAAAGAAAAAATAAAAAGCAGTTGGGATCCACAAAATTTCAATAAAAAAGGGTCTTGTATTGATAGCTGATTTCTTTATAACAAGGTTCCATAATACCACCAATTCTGCAAATGCATTGAAGTTTGAGTTAAAATTTTCTGTGGTGACTAAAAAAAAAAGAAGATAATTATTTGGAAGTGAGCAACAAATGGATTAAAGGCTTCTAGAGCTAATAAATAACACAAATCACACCAGAAAAGCACTCTGAGAGCGCAGACCTCCGCCAAGCAGCTACTTTCCACTGATGATCTTGCTCTTCCATAGAGATCAGACTTGATTTCCACTCATACATATATGCATGCTGAAAAATCACCCAAGTTCCCAATATAGACACCTTTGTTATGTCCTAAACCCTCAGCTGCGTGGCACGCCTCGCCCTAGCAGGAACTAGAGCACGCACTTTAGTGCGCAAATGAAAACCTCAAATATGCGCAGCCTGAACTCCCAAGTTCATTGAAAACCTGAAAAATGGGCACCTTGAACTCCCAAGTTCATTGGCCCTACCTGCCAAAATATTGAAAATTCTTCATAAAATCCATAAAAATTTCCGGATCACTCCCAAAATTCAATCATCTGTTCCTTGTGTCATTTTCCACCTTTTCTGCAAGTTTCATCCAAATCTGTGCAAAACTTTTTGAGATATTTTGCACACGGACAAACAAACTAATGCTGATGAAAACATAACCTCCTCCCTTGGTAGAAGTGATTTAAAGGTGCATAGTCCCAGTGGGTGAGTGGGCGCTGTTGATGATACTGCCGATCACCGTTACCATGATACAAAGATTGCCGAAGTTGAGCTGTCATCAAGAGCAAAGCGCGTAGATGTTGCTAGGTAACGTTGCCTTAGTTGTCTTCTCTGCGCATTGCGCAGTCTGTAGTGATGCCAGGAAGCGTGCTTATGTGTTTCTTAGTGTGATTTCACAAAAGAAGTTTGCTAAAGCGGTCATCCCCCTCGGCTGAATCATGAGCCGAACTGTGATCAGACCACTGACTACAGAGAAGCGGACTTCTTCGGACTCAGGGAAAATGGGTCAAAGCATAAGTGCTGAAGAGGAGTCGATAGCATAGGTCTCTATGGGAAACTTGTGCCATGCACCCACATACGCATTCGACTAAACCACCGGGACCATGTGCCTATAAAGATGCACCACTCATCAAGAGAAATGCAGTTTCTGGTTACCTGGTAGGGATTTCTTCAGTAAATCAAGTAGCACTTAGCCAAATCTGTGTGCAAAGTGGTAAGGTCAACAGATACTGGGAATAATTATACACTCAGCTATACATGTACTCTCACATACCAAGCTTCCTTCACAGTGGTTTTAATTAACCCATATCGGGCCAACGCACTTGTGTTTAAACGTACACCGCAGTGGCCCAGCACCGTTTGCACACACATGCGGACAGGCAGACAACTCTCCAAACAATTGCTCTTCATTAGCAAGCAATGAACAAACCATAGAAAAGTTATATGTCATTTGAAAGAGGATAGAATTACCTTTAAAATGGTATATGCTGCCATTCAATTCACAGTGCAGACACAGTACTCAGCAGAAGTGAATGACATCGTTCATATGTCATTTCATTCACTACGGGATATTCCGTATGTGGCCTCTGGGGCGTTCGGATGAACTACGGAATATCCCGTAGGTGGCCCGATATGGGTTTTAACAATAAGTTTATGACTGGATTTAACTAAATATTACATGAGAAAGACTGGCAGTGAAACAAGTAAACTAATCAGCATACCACCAAGGCCAAACCCAAGCCAATATATTGCCTTTGCAGAGACTCCAACCCTCCCGTTTTCGACAGGAGATCTCCCGCCTAAAGCCCATTTTTGCGAAATCTCCCGTTCTCCCGCTTGAGATTTGATTTCTCCCGCTCTGGCTCTGTGTCTCCCGGTGGAAAGGATTTCTTACTTAATTGCTATCGTATGTTGAAAAAAAATAAGCCTTAGATAGCACCAGAGAACATCTAGAACCCTATTAAGAACTTCGTGCTTCACACACATCAACTTAGAGTCTCCTGTTTGCTAGGGGTTTCGGGCGGGAGAATCTCCAGATCAGAAGGTGCTTTGGGTTGGAGTTTCTGCCTTTGTGGACAAAATAGATGGCCACTGTACATAAAGGTCTGTAACGTAACTCTTTTTGTGCTTCTGTACTGTCAGCACAACTTACATGTAACATCCATTTGTGCACATGGTTGTGCACAAAGAATCAACAAAAACTTCTCTGTGGGGGATTGTGTGGTCACACAAAGCATAATTGCATTCACTTAAAGATGAATGACATTTATTGAAGCAATATCATGAATCGTTCAATGTGAAAGTATAAAATATTGCTTGAGACACATGAAAGCCCTATACACCACTCCCTCCTGTGGCAAGTTACTTGAACAACACTACTGCCTTAAAGGAGAAGGTCACCTTCAAAAAAATATGTGGATGGAGTGAATGCACCAATATTAGTTGAACACACCAGTGAAAGTTTGAAGAAAATCAGACAATCCATTCAAAAGTGATGAATTTTTAAGTTTATGTGCAGTCGTTGCTGGATGAGAAGACTACTACTTGTACAATTTATGATATCACATGCATAGAATTATACATACCTGCCAACATTTCAAGATGAAATATCTTACTCATGGATTGCAAAAATCTTATTTTCTATGCAAACTGAAGTTAAAAATCTTACTTTCGGTCAAATCTTCAGAAAATACACATGAAAGGTATATCTAAATATTTTTTAAAAATCTGATTTCTCTGACAGAAAATCTGATTTTGCTATTTCTAACGTAAAAAATCTTACTGAATCTGATAAAATCTTACTAGTTGGCAAGTATGATTATATGAGGAAAATATAAAAAGAACTTCATAAAATATCACTTTTTTGACAAAAAAAAAATACACATACCTTTGCCTTGTCACCGACATACACTGTATGTTAAAGGGTAATATCATTTCCCTTGCTGTTTAAAAGAGGCAATTCAAGTGCTCTTTTATCATGCAAGAAAAATGACAATATGTTGAATTTTCTTTATATCTTTTATATAATCATCGTTCTACACATGTGACATCACAAGCTTCAGTAGTCTTCTCATCCAGCAGTGACTTTGCCAAAACTTAAAAATCATAACTTTTCAACAGTTTTTTTTTTTCCGATTTTCCTTAAACTTTCACTGATGTGTTAAAAGCAAATTAAATTGCTGCATTCTCTAAATTGATATAAAATATGAAGGTGGACTTGACAATAATATCAAAAGTTCAAACTGCTCCTCCAAATCTATTGTGAATATTTCAGAACTTAATCTCATGAGGAATATTCCATCATATATATAAACAGTGTAAAAGTGGATATTTTCGTGTGACAAATTTTTCATGCTCGGCTGGGTAAGAAAATACTGTAAATGTAGATATTTTCACGCGACTAATTTTTCCCGCTCGGCTGGGTAAGAAGAGTTTTGCATGTTTTTAATTCCACGGAATTAAGACATCAACTACTGAAACATATGGCAAGCAGAAATATTTGTGTGCTCTGACTTTTTGCGCTAGTTTCTGGTTGCGCGAAATGCACGAAAATTTCAACACCACAAAAAATTTCCACTTTTACAGTAAGTAAGTTTCTCCTAGTCTTTGTACAGGTCTTAACAGATTCTCATTCGCAATATTCTTCACACACACAAGCAGTTGAGGTATCTCGGCCTATACTCCCAAGATTTCATAAGACATGTATTTTGTGCATTATAAAAGCTATAGCACACTGGGGCCTCCTTTGGGCCTTGCATAGATTGTTTTGTTGTTGTTGTTGTTGTTGTTGTTGTTGTTGTTGTTGTTGTTGTTGTTGTTGTTGTTGATGTTGTTGTTGTTGTTGTTGTTGTTTTTATCTATTCATGGTGAGCTTTCAATTTTGCATGAATGATGTGGTCCACGGCAGATCATGCAATTGCCACTGAGATTTTTTTTTTTGTTTTTTTTTTTTTTGTGCACCCCATCTGCTGAGGTTAATGACCCTGAAATCTCATTTGTGACAATTCTACTATGCAAAGTGCACATAAAATTTTTAGAGATGGCGATCGTGGCCATCATGTTTACAGTATCTACATAAAATCATTGCATCTGCCTGTTCCATGGAGATGCCCATGATCAGCAGATGACATCATTCACACAAACTGAAAGCTGTCAGTTGCACAAATCCAGCCAATAAGAGCACTCTAAATTCTAAATATTGCCGAGGTGCAGACGAGGAGGCGAGTGCTATTTCTGGCGCAGCTCTTCGTCCAGTTGGCACAGCTGCAGTAGAAATCCGTCGTTTGGTCCCACGTCCCGTTTCTTTCGCACCGCGCGGACCGCATCGCGTGCCCGCATCCCCCGCCTCATCATGAGGTAAGCCATCGCCACGGTAGCAGAACGACTGTAGCCAGCAACGCAGTGGACCAAGATTTTTCCTGATGACCAAATGATCAAAAAATAAATCAAACAATTAAAAAAAAATCACTGATACCTGTATATATGTGGCAATGCATCACAAAACGAACACAAGGTCGCAGCCTTTGATTTTGCGTGAGGACATCAGACGGGTGAAACAGGTCAACCTAGTCAATCTTGAGTTTTTCATACCTTCTGAAAGAGTTATACTTCATCTACATTATTCATAAGTTTCGGGTCATAAAACAAACAGGAAAGTATGTTTTCAAGTGTGTCTACAACCCCTTTTTAGTATAGTGCGATTAGATACGTCTTCAGAGGTCCCTTTTCATTTCTTTAAAATCCTTTACACACCCTTCAGTTTCAACTCTAATAACTTTTGAATAGATAGCACCTTGAAAGTTGGCATTTATTATGGACAGAATGTGTTAATTGAGCATGCTTAATTTCAGCTGAAACTGATAATTCCTTCATTGTTGTTGCTACAGTGGTTTACATCCTGTTTTTTTTTGTGTGTGTGTGTCTGCAAATTCATTGCACAGCCAGCACGGTTTCTAAAGATTAAGCGCTTGAATAGACCCTTTACTTTAGAGCCTCTTTTCTCAGATCAAACCTTTCCAGAGTTCTTTCCAAATAGATAGGTTAGGAGAGTCCGTTTGAATTGAGTTATACATCATTTTAAAGCTTAGAATCTGCTCTTTCAATATCTACCTATAAACTAAAAATCCATGTCTTGCAACTTTTTGTTGATTTTGTCATGCAGGGTCACATACATGTATGTATGTATGATTCATTCTTTTTTTTTTTATTTCTTCAAGGTACAAAAGGTTTAACATGTAACATACATCTTCTTTTTTTTTTTTTCTTTTCAGGCAAGTAAAATTCACATGCGAGCAAGTGTTTTGCAATAATTTGAATATCTGTTTGTCCAACCTGACAGGCTGTAATGGAGAGCGGGAAAAAAAAGTTATATAGCACCCTGATATTCTAGGTCTTTCTTTACTTCAGGGCTACAAGGGACCTACAACATTATCTTGTTATATCAGGCACCTCACTATATCCAACTTTTACTGTTACGACAAGGTTTCACAGGATGCATTTTTTCCCGACAAGGACAGGATGGATATCTACCGGTATCTCTAAGGTAGCATAAGGGATAGATATTCTTACCGTTCTCTTCAGCAAGTGCTTCATCGATGAATCTCACAGCGGTGCCAAAATGTTCCTTGAGGTTGGCACCTTCGATGTCTGCGACCTTCAGGCCACAAAATTTGATCTTCACATCCTGAAATGAACAAACAAAACCAAAATACTGATTTTTTTTTAAAAGAAAGAAAAAGAGAAAAACATTAAATATGTAATGATTTCTGGTGTGAAATGGAATTCAGGATTTGAGTTCTCGTCTGCTGAGAAGACCACAGTTATAAGCCCATCATGGTCCTTATATGACGCACTTTGAGGAACAGGTTTGCAGTATAACTGCCTACCAGTACATATTCCTCATAATTATGGGCTGATGTTAAAGGTCCTGTCTAACTTTATGAGCAGTGATTTAAAAAAAAAAACATTCAAAATATCACATTTGTGTATACATGTAGGTCTGTTGTATCACAAAACATCCTACCACATAAATTTTTTGCAATAAAGCCTAAAATATAAGGAGATATCAGTATTTTTCTCATTAAACCATAACTGTAGATGGTTTAGTCTGGAAAGTATTTTATTATAACTAAATTGTTCACATTTTGCATATTTAACAATTACATATAAAATCGATTATAAAACGGATTCAAATTTTTACAGTGGTTGTTTCTATCCCTAACTCACATTTCAGAAAGTAAATTTGAAATCACTTATGCTGGGTTTTTGTTTTTTTCTGCAAAATAATGGTAAATTATGCCTTTACATCCTTACTTACACACTCCCTTGTCACTACCCCTCTTCATTCCCTCTTCCTAGGTCTTTTCAAGGACTACATACATATTTAGTGTTACAACAAATCTCTCTTCCTTATTTAAACCACCACCTACCTTTCACACAACACATAAACTCTGCTTTGTTCACTGATTGGAACATCCTATGGAATACTTTCTTCACAAATACTGTATGTGCCATACATTTATCAAGTCCAATTTGTCAAGAATTGGGACTTTCCGACAATTTCACGAGTGGTTAAATTTGCGATCGTGGAGTACAGTACTCAGTTTGGAGAAATGTACGCCTGCATGTCACATTGACATCAAGATCACAGTCAATATTTTCATGTGTCTTTAAATTGGCGAATAGCACCTGACTCGCAAAATACAAAAAATAAAAAAACCCTCACAAAATATTTGCCGTTTACAGTAGATACTGACATCAGGAAAATGTTGTGAATGAATAAAGATTACCCAGGGCTGCACGCTAACCCATTTTTTTTTTTACTGGTCCGACAGTAATTTTTACTGGTCAGAGACCATCCGACCAGTGCCAGTGTGTAGCGTTGGATTACCTAATCCCTTTACGGCACTTTCTAAGGTTCCATCATAGTATTCCTGTTGAACTGAAGAACATTCCAACACCCAAATGGCTTTGCTAACGTTACTACTAGAATAAGTTCAGATGAATTAGTGAATACTGGTACTTAAAGAGTTTGGGAGGTTCGAAAGCTAAGGTCAAATATGCCAAACCATTTAAAGACTAGTCCCTCGTATACTCAGGCAGGCGGCATCTCTACAGGAAATGCCTGATACATAGTAATATCAGATCATCCTCAACGGTTAATGATACTTTTAGTCCTTTTCAATATTAACCCGTTGAGGACGAGTCCCGACTTACTCGGGCAGGTGTCTATGGGAAATGCGTGTTGTAGCAAAATCAATCCGTCTTCAACGAGTTAAACAACAGTACAGAAGAGTCACAAGATATTTACACAGTATGGTAACCATCGTCCACAATTCATCTACACGTACTTTAAAACAATTTCAGATATTCAAATCACCTTGAACAGTACTAAATGCAGAAAGACGTCTTGCCTGGCAACTCAATCCCTGGATATGATCACCATCATGCTTGGTACATATTCACATTATTTAGAATATCAATCATTATTCATTGAGTTACCCGGTATGAACATTTGGATTATTCACATGCTTTGTCATTGCTTAGGTCAGCATCCACATCTGTATGACCAATCACAGACCAGCTTTCATGGTGTGCACATGAACCTAAAACCAATATTAACCCAAAATGCTTAAAAATAAATGTGGCTATCATCCATACATTTTCAGTTATTGTTCATAATCTGTATTAAAACTTCACACCAATATCATAATAACTGCATGATAAGTTTGGTGAGCAATCATTGTGAATCTACTGTCCAATCACATGCATTGCAACTCTTTGGCTCATGTCCCCTCAGTATAAACTTTGGACCAATCACAAACGTCATAATAACTTCCGACCAATCACATGCCTCTTATCAACTTTGGACCAATCACAAACCTCATAATAACTTTGGACCAATCACAAACCCCAAAATAACTCTGGACCAATCACATGCCTCATAATAACTTTGGACCAATCCCATACCTCATAATAACTTTGGACCAATCACAAACTTCATAATAACTTTGGACCAATCACAAACCTCATAATAACTTTCATCTGTGTTGACGTGGAAGGCTGCACTCCCTTGCCCACAGTTCAAGACATGTGTGATACCAAGTTTGCCCAGTCTGTCCTTGTTCCTGGCAATGTTCCTATAGAAGGAGGATGTGGTTTGAAACTGTCTGAGACTCTGGACACAGCAGAGATATGCCATGAAGTAAGCTAAAATTTTCATGGTGATTTTATTTTCTCAATTTTTGCAAATTTATTCAAATTTCCAAATGAAAACAAAAACTCTGGAGACATTTTCATGCAGGTATCATATGTGACCGTGCACCTCAAAACGAACATAAAGTAGCACACACTGATTTTGCGTGAGGACTGAAAATAAGTGAAGTGGCTCAACCTAGCCGAACTTGACTTTTTTATATTTTCTGAAAGAGAGGGTGTTCTTTCACATTTAATATGCCAGGGCTCGACACTAACGGTGGCCCGGTGGCCCAGGGCCACCAAAAATGAAAGTCGGGCCACCAAATTTTAAAAAAGGGCAAATTTGGTGGCCCGCCTCGGGCCACCAAAATTTTTTGAAAAGTATGTCAATAAATTCGTAACTTTTTGCGCCGGAAATTAGCAGTTAAATTTGTTCAAAGGATGGATGAGAAGGACTGAATGAGTGCCTGAGAGTGAGTGTTGCAAGTTTGTTGAAGTTTATTTATGAGTAGATATGTCCAACTTCTAATTCTTACTATCATAAATCTTAAATATTTGACTCATTAAAAGAAAAGGACTTTTAATGTTTTTTATAGTTGTTTTTTGGGGGACACCAAATTTTTCTCTCGGGCCACCAAACAAAAAAGTTAGTGTCGAGCCATGAATATGCTAAAATTTGGTATCATAAAACGGGCAGGAAAGTGTATTTTTTAGCAATTTATCTCGAACATTTTTGGTAGAATAGTGTGATTAGGTGTGTCTTTAGAATCCCTTTTTCATTTCTGAAAAACCTTGTCCACACTCTTCACTTTCAACTCTGGAATAACTTTGAAAGGATAGTGATACTGCTTTGAAAGTTGGCATTAATCATTGACAGAATGTGTTAATGAGGCAAGCTTGATTTCACTCTAATCTGATAATCCCTTCATTGTTGTTACTCTGGTGGTTTACTTCCTGTTTTTTGTCCCATTCATCGCACAGCCAGCACGGTTTTTCTCAGTTCACACGTTTCCTGAGTTTGTGCTTTCTTTCCAATATTTAGATAGGTTAGGACAGTCCATTTGATTTGAGTTATACATCATTTTAAAGCTTAAAGTCTGCTTTTTCAGAATATGGTCTTAACTAAAAATTCATGTCTGGCGACTTTTTGTTTGTTTTGAGGTGCAGGGTCACATATACAAAATAAAATAAGGGACAAAGGAATTTTCTGTAGAACTGTTGAAATTTGAAGTTGCCTCTAATAAAAACCATCATATTAAATTGAATAGGAAAACCAATGGCATGGTACACAATAATTTTCAGGTGATCTTAAAATTCAAGATCAACTCTAAATTCTTTGTGAAACAGATTCCTGGAGGAATTTAAACTCAAGCGGGAGAGGGGTGGTAGCATATGTTGGAGCGATGCTCAGCTGATGATATCGAAATAATACATTAGGATTAAGGTTAGAGTTTATTCAGTTTATCACCTTAGGACAACAAGATTAATGTTACCCTAACACTAACCCTAACCCTAACCTTCCTACACTGAGGAAACTCTAACCCTAATCCAAAAGCATATTCATATCCTCGGCTGAGCATCGTTCCAACATATGCTACCAAGAGGGACACGGTTTGCGGAAATTGTCTCATGGCAGGAGAGATGGGGTCACTGACGGAGGGAAGGGTTTCCTAATCTGGCTTGTACTCACTCGTCCCCCACATACACATTGGTGAAGACTTCATCACAGTCATTCCGGAGGCCTCCGAGCGATTCGTCTTCAGACAGCCACAAAAGCCCATCAAGCTCCTCTACAGTGCAGGGATCAGAGTCAGCAGCCATGGCAACAAGATTGAGGCAGGTAGTGTGTCCTATCTGTGCAGTCAAAAGGTACAAAAGGTGTGTGAATGATTATACAAATTTGTAGAGGGAGACCAACTGAAGAAACTCAAACCTGAGCCTTCACCCCTCTGAATAATATCTTTTTTTCATTTATTACACACATGTTGGAATTATACATCCTAGAATATCAATTCATGGAGATTGATAGGAACTTTCTGTATTAAAGCGTTCAAATACTTTACGCCATATATGTCGCGCGTCTATTTTTTTTTTTCTTAAATCAGAATTTGAGGGCAATTTCACTAGTGGTTAAATTCGCAATCGTGGGTACAGTGCTGAATAGAAAATATAGATGTGTGCACATTTATATCTGGATTTAAGAGTTAACGTATTAACAAATTTTAATAGGCTCAGCTGACTCACAAAATTCCCCAAAATTAAAAACCTTGCAAAACATATATGGCCTTTTTTTACGATCAGTGGTGTAACTTTTGTACTCAGAGGGTCAAAATTTCAAACAAAATATTTTTTCATTTTTCTGTTTGATTCCTGTTGGAAAGTATTCAAATTTTTGAAAAAATAACATTTCAGACCTTAAAGCTGAAGAGTTATTGGTGTAATTTAAGGAAAACCCTGGCACCTGAAGTAAATTTAAGCAAAATTTTGTTTTCATGAATTGCACCATAATGACAAAACTCTGTAGTCAAACTTCACCATGCAAAGTTTATATGGTTAACAACAGTATATAGTTTGTGAATCAAAACTATTTGGGGGTTGAATATAAAGTGAATTTAAAAAAAAATACATGAGATTTATAAATTTTTGGTAAAAATACCAATTGACATGCAATTTTTGAGATTTTAACTATTTATTGGAGGGCAAGCCAGGCCAAACTCTATACTATAACAAGTCTTTAAGAAGGGCTACCCTCCTATGTAGGTTAAATGAAATTCCAATCATTTCTTTAAATCTTGGATTTTTCACACATAGATGTTTCGGAGGTGACAGTTAACATAATAGAATGTTTCGGAGGTGACATTAATATTAACACTCAGTTGTTTTTAGAATAAGTGACAATAACACAAAACTTCTTCTTTTTATCAACGTTTTTAATAATTATAACTCGCGAAGAAGAAATTAACTCCTGTTTCAAGCAGATAAACCACACAGAACAAGTGTTTTTTTACACTTCATTGATTAGCATGGGCACCGGTAGTTTGCCTTCCATTTGGATGAAGGTTGTAAGCTAAATATTGTAATCTGAAGAAACATGGCATTCCATTTTCTACCTTAAATTGAGATGAGGGTGTGAGATCATTTTAGTAATGTTTCTTTGCTCTCAGAACATTTTATTCCACAACACCAGGGAAGAATCATTTCGTTTCGGAGGTGACATTCAATGTTAACATTGTGTTGAAATATTCATTTACAGTAAGAATAAGACGGACATAAGCTAGATATTGTAACCTAAAGAAACATGGCATTCCATTTTCTACCTTAAATTGAAATGAGGGTGTAAGATCATTTTAGTAATGTTTCTTTGCTCTCAGAACATTTTATTCCACAACACCAGGGAAGAATAACTTTGTTTCGGAGGTGACATTCAATGTTAACATTGTGTTCAAGTATTCATATAGTATGTCCCCCCCCCCCCCCAAAAAAAAAAAAAGAAAAAAAATACAATTAGACTTTTGCATTGATAGCACACAATATGATTAAATCAGCTAAAATCTTCTTTGGGGTCTTAAATTATAACATCTTAGCTCTATTTTGCAGAAAGCCCCAGTCAATATGGTTAAGTGGTCTCAAAGAAATGTGGATTGTTATAAAGGATGTCAGGAGTCTGATTCTTCCAAGTTTAGCACTTGGATGCTCTTGGAACTGCATATTAATGTGTAAACACAATATACAGAACTTGGAGGGAAGGGATTCCTGACATGCTCTACAAAAATCCTCATTTCTCTTTGACCTATGAAGCAAATTGAATGGGGTTTTCTGTAAGGTGTGGGCAATGAGTTATAGTTTCAATCCCTCAAATTGTATTTTAGATTGATTCACTATCTTTAAAGTTATCGTTGCGGAGGGTACCATTGTAATTTTTTGGTGGGGACATAGGTTATGAATGCCAAAAGCAAAAATTCTTATTTGACTTGTATTATATTTTTGTTTGCACATAGTATTATAAATAGATTAATTCAAGGATGTTCATGACTTCTTCATCATTCTTGATAGCCACCATACAAATGTTATAATACTGGTGAAAGGTGTTTGGTTCATCTGGGATAAATTTTCTATATACCAGATTCATTTAAACTGTTGACATTAATATATTTTATGTATCTTTCTGAATTGCTTGAAAATTACCAGCAAATCATATATATTAGTCACTTTTGAGAGTAAAAAGTATAAGATAAGAAAAATCATTTTATTGTTTTGGAGGTGACACAACACAGAGACAACCCAACTTCTCAGGTGTTACTAATGTATTGTGAACATTCATGTCTTTCCTCATGGCTTTACTTTTCAAATATAAGCTCTTTCTTTCAGTTCTTACTTGTTATTTTGTTTAGTTATTCTCTTTCATGATAGTGGATACCAGCTCATATTTTGTTTTAGATTGTAATTCATACTAATCTTTAGCAAGTTTTTACAGTTTGGTTAAGACAACAGTTTGTGTTTCCCAGCTGAAGAGAGCAGCATAATGCTTTTGTGTGAACTTATGGTTAACATTTTTTTTTGTTCAGTAATTTTACCCGTCAATTTCACAGAAGGTCCCGGACACAAACTGGTCTCAAATAACCCTATAAGGGACCGAAAAAGGACAAGTTCACCTCAATAGACACGAGGGTTGAGTAAATACAGTAATATTAGTAATTTAAAAACACATCAGTGAGAGTTTTAGGAAAATAAGGCAATCCGTTCCAGAGTTATGAATTTTTGAATTTTCTGCTCAGTCAAAGCTGAATGAGAAGACTTCTATAGCTTGTGATGTCACACGTGTACAAGGATATAGAGAAAGTATCAAGAAAATTCAACATATTTTCACTTTTCTTGCATAACAAAAGAACACTTGACTTCTCTCCTTTATTGCCCTAACATACATCAGTAGCAAGTTGAAGAAATGTGCACTTTTTTCCAAAAGTAAAGTTTTGTGAAATTCACTTAATATTTTCTTTATATCGTTGTATGCATGTGACATCATATACTGTCGTAGTCGTCTCATCCAGCAGTGATTGCATAGATACTTAAAAAACCCATAACTTTTGAATGGATTGTCCAATTTCCCAAACTTTCAATGATGTGTTCTACTAATGTTGTTGCATTCACTCAATCCACATGTATATGAAGGTGGACTTGTCCTTTAAGAAACCATTTTCTTTCCTTGAAATTCCAGTACTTAAAGCCAAATTCTAAGATAAAACATAATAACAAAACAAGGTAAACACGTCATCGAAATTATATTGAGATAGAACTACAAATCTTGTTTTTGGATCTTTCCCTTTCCAGTCCTGGGGACTTGTTCCTCTGTTCACTTTAGTTGTCAGATAACTTCAATAATCTTAAAAAATACAATGTCATAAACAGTTGGTTCAACTTGGAAAGTGTAATAATTATTGTCATATTAAAAAAAAAAAGTCACATAATTTTGTTTATGATTACCACGTTGTACATGGAAAAACAACTAAGAATTCAAGAATAAGATGTGCACCAGCTATAGGCATGTGGCCTTTTTGAGGAGTTTGATTATTTTATGATTTTTTTAAGATTGTGGACTAGGGCATGCATGAACTGCCACATGTATCACTTTAGTATCAAGGGAATTCTGGTGAGCTAGGTATACAAAAGTCACTTCTATTGTGATGATTTTGTAGATATTTAATGTATTTGAAAATGTTAATAGATAGTGAAAAGGAACTGAAGTCTTGCCTTTCACTACCACATAACAATATGGTGTTAACAAACAATGTCACCTCCGAAACACAAGAAAAAGCAACCTACATGGAAAGCTTTGATTGGTAAATCTTCACAACTAAATTGCTTAAATTGGAAATCAAGCTTCTAAGATGAAAGCATCTATATGTTTACTTAACTAAAGCAGGAGAATTGATCTTGATTACAATATTTTATATACAACAGATGGGTGTATTTTGTGCATTCTCTTTGTTAAAAAAGTGAAAAAATGTAAATTTGCCCTAAAACGTACAGTATAGTAATAAAAATAAGAGTGAGAATGTGTTAGTTGATTTCTCCACTTTGAGACTTATGTTACTAAAATAAATGAAACCATTGGTGTACATGATATGGTTTCTCTTCAATAGAAATGAGCAAAAACTCTTGTTAACAGTGTTTTGTCACCTCCGAAACAGTAATTCTTAGTTTTTATTAGATCTTTTATTAATCTCTAGAAAATTCTCACTTCCTGTTGCCATATTACTATTTTCATCCAAAAGAGATTCCTGTCAATTGGACAGAATCAAACAAAATTGCTTTGTCTTCGAGAAATTATCAAATATAATACGCTTGTTGTTTCGGAGGTGACAATTGTTTCGGAGGTGACACGTGTTAACGGAAAATTGTAAATTGCTCCGAAATGAAAACAACAGGCTATATTTCTACTACCTTCCTTCAGAGATAATGTGAGGGGATATGGTACATTTTTGTAAATGTACTGTATAACTGATGTCAAGAATAAAAAAATCAAATACATAAATCTGTTGTCTCGGAGGTGACAGAAAAGTTAACGGAAAAGTTGCATAAATTTATAAACACTTACCAAAAAATGATAAGCTATTTGAATCAAATAATCTTTGGATCAAAGTTAAGTCAGATTGATTACTATTCTGTTTTGATGGAAATTAGCAAAGTTGAATTTTATAATTGTGAGCAAGAGCTAACTCAAAAGAGGGGTTAATTGTTAACGGAAAATGTCACCTCCGAAACATAAAGTTTGGACAATTTCAGTCTTTAAAGAAGACAAAGCAGAACCTGGTAAACATAATAGTTCTTAATGTTGGATACCTGTCTATCACCACAACAACAAAAATAATGAAAAGGAATAAACAATTTAATATGCTAGGTCTGACAAAAAAACCATGTCAGAGTGCATACACCAAAAGTGTTGGATTTCAAGCATGTAAGTGCATGCCACATCTGAAAGAAAAAGAGAGGAAAGTTCATTAAGGTACCCAAGGTAGACACTGTGGGTGGTAAGTTTGTGAGAAAAAATAATGCATATCTGTCAGTGTATAAGAAAGTTACACACCAATTAGTGCCAAAACCGTGTTTTACACCACTGATTGTAAAAATGGCCATATAGCTGTTAAGTAGGGCCTACACTGTATGCTAAACACCAGCTGAACTGAATAGACCTTATGCATATGACGTCACACGGTCTTACTAACTGAAGGGCGCCCTCCCTCAGAGGGCAAGCGATGCGTTGCTAGAGCGTGCTTTTACACGCGAGGCAATGGGCATTTACACACAACATCGGTGTTTCCTTTACTGTCTTTTCTATTGCATGTAATCTACAGCCCTAGATCGGGAAATTCAAGCTTGTATAGCAAAATCGACATTTGATGTATGCATTGCACTCACCAGGTTAATGATATATCCAACATTTTGGCACAATTTTCATGAAAAAAAGATGCAACTACCAGCGGTCGTAACAGCTCATCAACCTACGAATCCGTTAGCCAATCACATGCGAGGTAGATTTCTACGTGTTTTTTACTAAAACACGTACCTCGCATGTGATTGGCTAATGAAATTCAAAATGGCGACATACATTCAGCGAAGGGCAATGTTGCGCTATGGATACAAATTTCTGCGATATAACCTAGGAATTCTGTAGTTGCTGTGAGTATTTCGATTGCACAATGTGAGAAAATTACCCAAATATTGCTGCATAATGTGTCATGTCATGTCAAATTTGTTTGATGGTAAAAAAAAAACCTGCCACTAGCCTGGGGACTGGCGGCGAGTGAGGCGATCGCCGCTAGCGCGCATAGGAAAAGCACATAACTAGCTGCACGCCTCTGCGATGTAAAGGACTTCGCTTGCCCTCTAAGATGGCGTCGCGAGAGGTTGTCAAGCGAGTGATGACGTCAATGCATAAGGTCTATTCATGAACTGACTGAAATTACAAGACTGGTGCTTGATATATGATATAAATGGTATCCCGGGGTACCAAATAAAAATCAGCCATTTTGTTGAATTATTATTTTTTTTAAAGGTTGTACCCAGGGTGCCAAAAAGTGGGAAATTATTTTTGTGCTGAAACTAGCGCGCGCTAGCCACTGCACTGCACTGCACTGCACTGAAGCACACGCTGTATTGCCAGCACATACCATGCATGCACAGTATCACATGCAGTGGCATGGGAATGACTGTAGACGCACACACAGCTGGGCAGTGCATGTATTTCTCTGCCTGCGGCTGTCCTCAAGCGGACATGAGGTGGCGCTACGCAACGTGGTACCCCGGGGTACTACGGTACCCCGGGGTAACGCGTGATGCATCACATGCATATCATGAGAAAGACACGGAATGTGAATTTCTCTGGGCAGGGCATGTAATGTACGAATGTATACATTGATCACACTCATCGCACTTTACTACTGCATACCACAAAATAAAGAACATGTAGATTGTTAACATTATTGCTAAGGTATTTTTGCATCCTAACATCCTCCATCTTCAGTTGATAAGCCTATTCTGGACCTGAGCCAATTCCTTAACGTTCATCAAACTTGTAACATTAAGGTGCAATGGCCCCGCCCCCTCCCCCCTGCCCGGTTCTCCGACCCCCTGACTGAGGATCCACATACTTCCTGAAAATATAAATTTAAAGGGTGTGTACAGTTCTGGTCGAGGTGAGGATTTAGCTTTTAACATTTTGCGAGATATTCAGAAACCACTCTATGAGATGTCAGAGCACATGCAATTATAAGGGGTATCAAAAGTTTATTTGATGAAAATCGGTTTTGAAATGGCTGAGATACCGGGTATGTAAAAACAAGGTGAAACAAAGACTAAAGTGATCTTAATAAAAGGCATGGCCTGTCGCCTTTTATTATTATCACTTTTTTTGGATATCTCAGCCATTTGAAAACCAATTTTCATCAAAAAAAAAAACATTGAATCCTTCTTAAAATTACATGCTCTTTCAAAGTTTCATATTTCATATTATTTTTTATTACCTTACATAGGAATGTTCAAAACATGAATCCCCACCTAAACTAGATTCTAGTACTGTACAGTCCCTTTAATTCCCATTTCTGATATTACAAAACAGTGAAGAGAACATCTCCATCCTGTAATGTTCTACTAGTACAAGATCCACACCCAGCTTGTACCGTTCAACTGTGAGGCTTCCATCACCAAATCCACCACTACCAGACATGCACCCTAATATGACACGCACTGTCACCAAGTTCTGCAAGAATCTTCAACGTTGGAGGAAGCAGCACACCACCGACAGGAAGAAGAAAAACACAAACATCAACTAGCATGTATTGGACTAAGGAAGACACCACGTATCTAGTACTGCCAATTGCTCGTACAACGATTAAACTGCAATTAAGAATCGTTAGCTTCAAAGAAACACTTACCAACGCTGAATTAGTCTAAGTAGTATAAGAATCTACCAAGGGCGAGTTGAACATGAGAACACAGCTCTTCTCTGGTCTGCCTTTCAAGCGCAATCGTGTGGCTTACTTCCTTCGATGATGGTGGGCGCAAGATGTATCACGGTGGGTATGCTGCACAAAGCTCCCGCGGGACCTTCTCCGTTGCGTTTCCAGGGTGGGCGAGTCTTAATTGGTGGGCGTTCCCTAAGATTCGAGAGGTCTCACGTGCAACTCGTGAAATTGAATGAGCAGAATACTGTATTATCGCGGATAACTGTACGTTATACGTTCTTGATAGGCTTTACCTTATAATGAAAGTAAAAGGTTGATGATGATTATTATCATGACAGCAACATTTAATGCCGATAATAATACAGTATAGCAATGATGATACATAATGGCAAAACAAACCATAAAAAACATACTAATTTTTGGCGTTATTTTACTCTATTTCTCTTACTACTCTCATCTAATCTAATATGGTATGATTACATCAATAAAAGCGGGGGGAAAGTCAAATATTTTCAAATGCACAAGACATTCGGAACTATATTGAAATAAAAAAGTGAATAAGGGCAGTTCTAATCATAGTGGGGAAAAGGACATTATTTAATGGCCTCATACTCATGACTGGATTTCACTTGTTTCTTTATTCTTTATTATGATTATTTTAGAACAATACAGATCACAGCATTTGCTGGACCATTAAGTCTTTGACTGCTCAAAATACTGCAAATACTGTAACTTAAGCACACCCACCCACACACACACACACACACACACACACACGCACACACACACACACACATTAACTTAAGTATCTTTGGAGAATGAAGCCAAGTATATTGTGTGGTTACTAGTATGGATTGAGTTAATGCAGGAATAGTAGAACACGTCAGAGAATGTTGAGGAAAATTGGACAATCCATTGGAAAGTTTTGAAATGATCCAGATTTGGTGCTGCCGCCACTGGATGACAAGACTACATTTTGTGTCATGTACACGGTACCATGCATTGACATCGCAAAGCAAATGATCAGCAAGAAAATGACACACATTTTTGATTTCTTAGCTTATTGGAAAGCATAGGGAATACATGAAGAGTTTGTTCACAAAAACCAATAAGTCCATATTTGCAAAATTGAGATATTTGCGATTGAAGGTCAAGAAATATAAAGAGAATAATAAGAAAATTTTTGCTTCTTTTGACCATAGCTTCAAAAATGTACCTCTATAATAGTAGTGACCAATATATCATTTAAAATGTGTTATTTTGTACTTTATGACAGAGACCATACTTCAAAATCTTAAAAAATGGACATCGGTTTTTGCGAACAAACTCTTCACATGTTACCTTTGATATAATAATAAAATGTCATTAGCAAGTCATGGGAAGGTGTACTTTTCATTGATAATGACAGCTTGTGGAATTCTCTTTATATGATTGTCCATGAATGACGTCACAAACTGCAATAGTCTTCTCATCCAACGATGGCAGCACCAAACTTTGAAGATCTGATACTTTTGAACAGATGGTCCGATCTTCCGCCAACATATATCACTGTGTTCTGCTATGTACGGTGCTGCATTCACTCAATTGACGTGCGTGCGCCACTGTATTGTTATGTAGACATGTACATGTAAGCGCAATAGCGCCAACTAGAGTTCATTGCAATTTATCTGGGACTGGCACTACGGTTGATAATCACGAATAAAACCACTGTTTACGTGATCAAAGATCATCCAGTATCCTCTTCATAATTGCGGTGAACATTTGGGTTGCATTCCCCTTTTAAAGCTGAACAAGTATCTTCCTCCATTGTATAGCTTACATTTAATTAATGGTTGATATTGGTGTTTGAAGTACTGGAGCTATTCACTGTCAAACTTTAATACTAAAGCGTTTGGGTTGTAAGAACCTGCTCATCCGATAATTAAATGCCATTAATTTTTGTCATGTTTTTGTCATTTTTGTATAATTTAAATGATTACATGACTACTAGTATTACTACTACCACTGCTTTCACTACATCTAATGATGACTATAATGGTGATGATGATATTGATGATTATAGTATTAATGATAGTAATACCAATTATTTATATAGCCTATTTCCAATAAAATATTGGTTGATAAATCATACCAGAATCTATGTACTTTTGAGTATTTTTTTTCCACTAAGTAGATGCCAGAGTTGAGGGGAGTTCTTTTATTTCATAATACCATGAGTCCAAAAAGAAAATACTGTTTTGTTTAACTGTTTTTTTTTTCAGTGAGACAAAAGAACTCCTCTCATCTTTGACATCTACTTAATGGGAAAAATACTTTTAAAAAGTACATATGATTCTGGCATAATTGATTGTGTTCAGATATGTTGATTAATGCTTTATTGGACTCCATAGGCTATATGAATGATTGGTATTACTATCATTAATATCAATATCATCATTATTACAATCATTAGTAGCAGTAGTAGGCCTAGCTGTGGTAGTAGTAGTAGCAGCAGTAGTAGTGGTAGTAGTAGCAGAAGTAGTACCTTGGTAGTAAAAGTAGTAGTAGTGAAATAATATTGGACAAATGCGACCCTGCACCTCAATACAAACAAAAAGTCGCCAGACATGATTTTTTAGTTAAGACCATATTCTGAAAGAGCAGACTTTAAGCTTTAAAATGATGTATAACTCAAATCAAATGGACTCTCCTAACTTATCTAAATATTGGAAAGAAAGCACAAACTCAGGAAAAGTGTTAACTATACACAGCCCAGTCGCTGTACATGGTACGTCGCGACAGCGTCTGGTCGGGCTAGAAAAGTGTGAACTGAGAAAAGAGGCTTTGAAGTACAGTGTCTATTCAAGCGCTTAATCTTTACCAAACCGTGCTGGCTGTGCGATGAATGGGACAAAAAACAGGAAGTAAACCACCAGAGTAACAAAAATGAAGGGATTATCAGATTAAACTGAAAACGAAGCATGCCTCATTAACGTATTCTGTCCATAATTAATGCCAACTTTCAAAGCAGTAGCACTATCCTTTCAAAAACTATTAGAGTTGAAAGTGAAGAGTGTGGACAAGGTTTTTCAGAAATTAAAAAGGGATTCTAAAGACACACCTAATCACACTTTTCTACAAAAAATGTTCGAGATAAACTGCTAAAAAGACACACTTTCCTGCCCGTTTTATGATACTGTTACACCCGTCCCGATGCGGCAAGGGGTGTTTAAAAACTGTGTACTGAAGGAAGGGAAAAATGCCACGTCTAGTCACAATGGATGCAGGGATGAAAGTGTGTCTCTTTATTCTGGTATAAATCATACCGAGTCTCAATAATAATCATATAAACCGCACTCAAAATAATTATCAAACATTTCTTCTCATCAACACAATGTGAATGACACATGCAATTTGCTGATATGAATGTCTAATTCTTCATCAGTGTAATTGATAATTTACCTTGCTCAATATGATGCTTGATTTATACTTCAAAGAGTCTCTAAAATCAAAGGTTAATTATAGCTCTTACTCATAACACTCAATCTTAATATTCCTGTATATAAGCATAATTAACTGTAAGATTCTCCTTTAATAAAGCAATCTAGCTTTACCTTAACCAGTCATTTAAAATATTAATGATTTAATCAAATAAACGCAACTACATATCATTTGATTAATCTCTGTTTGTATCGATGAATTGAAACGCAAATGATTGAATAAACCTAAACCTGGGATGCATTCATTTCTTTGGCAAGAATTGTTTT
This sequence comes from Diadema setosum, assembly GCF_964275005.1. Lineage (NCBI taxonomy): Eukaryota > Metazoa > Echinodermata > Echinoidea > Diadematoida > Diadematidae > Diadema > Diadema setosum. The sequence continues at coordinate 43,934,093 of NC_092687.1, read as the reverse complement.
AAAAGCAAGAAGGAAAACCGGTAATCTTAATACACTGCAAAACAAATCTGACTTCTTTAGTTTCCCTTTATTTCTCTAAAAGCCAGGTTTTCTCTCTCTTTCCTGCTCGTTTCTGTATTTTATTCCTCTGATATAAAACCAAACGCTTCTGTAAAATCTTTTACAACATAAACTTTAACAACATTTGAGATGATCCCTGCCGTCAGGCAAAAGCGAAAGTATTTCAAAAATTTTTACGACAATCGCTCTGAAAACCAAACTTTGGGGACGATCCCTGACTACTGGTTCTTTTCAGTTTGTTTATACCATAGTTACGAACTGGCCAAAAAGTGAGGAACTGAGAGGCTGGGAAAGTGAGAGAGACACTGACCCCAACTATAAACACACCGTCCAGAGAGCTAGTGGTCAGCGCTCTGGCCGATAAGGTGCGGAGGTTGCTGTGACTCATCCAGACTGTGTTCACACAGACCCTCCGTCTCTATCTCTATTCTACATGTATCTACAAATAAATGTACTCTATTATCATCCGTCACTGTTTCTATCCTGTACAATGCTATACAACTACTCCACAAGCATCATACCAAGTATCCACGTAATTACAATTACTACACTTGTTAAGGCATTCAGGCTTTCAGTCAGAATAACATATACATCAGTCACTTTACACTCAATCCCAAGAGAGCCGTATCAATATTAAGGTCAGTGGACTCTGGTGCGGACGCACCACCCAGCAGAGTGTTTACACTGACTGCTCTACTCATCCTTCTACACTGGATTGCACAGCCTATGACTTGTTCATACTCACACTGGTAGTACTTAATCCGAAACTAAATCAGCTTAAGTAGTAATTATACATTTTTCATAATGAAAGCGATTAAATCACTACAGAAAAATAATAATCATACAAGCAGTCATATTCATATAATCACTAGCACATCATAATCAAGCAGTCATATCCGGTATTAAACAATAATGAATATCTATTCAATAACTTCACTGTGAACACCATTTGTGATCTAAATTCCTCTTTTCCTGAAGGAGGAACTCTGCACTTCAACTTCAAAACACTAAATATCACAGAATTTACCCAAAATAAAAGGAATGGTGTAGAATAATTGAACAGGAATAAAATACAGATTTCTTACCTGAAAGAAAGGAAGAATGACGTCCAGTCACAATGAATGCGGGAATGAATGTGTGGAGCTCAAAACCACATCCATCGGGATGGAGTCAGTCTTCTTAGAATTTGAAGAGACTGGGTAAATTCCACTCTGTTTTCAGGGGTGGGTGAAATAGACTTGTGAGGGTAAATTTCCCTATTTATACCTCTGACTGATGTGCATTATTGTTATCAAATGTTTTCAAACAAATTTTGTAGGGGGGGGGGTAAACTTACTAAATTTATCATATTCACTGTTTGGGATGCTCATTTCTGGGTTGCCACAATACCAAATTTTAGCATAATGTAAAAGAAGACCCGCTCTTTCAGAAAATATGAAAAAGTCAAGTTCGGCTAGGTTGACCCATTTCACTTATTTTCAGTCCTCACGCAAAATCAGTGTGTGCGACTTTATGTTCGTTTGAGGTGCACGGTCACATATGTTAGAAATATGATAAAAGTCCATTTTAGTTTTTCAGATGAGCAGTTTCTTACACCTTGGGCAGTTCTCTTTCAACCCAAACACTTTAGTAGGTTTGACAGTGAATAACTCCAGTTCTTCAAACACCAATATCAACCATTAATTAAATGTAAGCTGTATGAAGGAAGAGGCTTTTCAGCTTCTAAAGGGGAATGGAACTCAAATGTTCATGTCAATTGAGTCCAAGTAGATGATACTAGGTGTGTTTCTGTTTTACTTTACTGTATTTTGATGCACGGAGGGGGGAGGGTCATTGATGGTCTGGTTCATCACTCACAACATGGCAAAAACCTAACTTTTGTACAATCTGCACATGCCTTTAGAATATTTCCTTCACTACCAAAATAAAGCCAGTATAGACATGTTTGATACACATATATATGAAGAGTTTGTTTGCAAAAACCGATAAGTCCATTTTTGAAGATTTTGAAGTACGGTCTCTGTCATAAAGTACAAAATAATACCTTTTAAATGATATATTGGTCGCTACATATAAAGGTATATTTTTGAAGTTATGGTCAAAAGAAGCAAAAATTTTCTTATTATTCTCTTTATTTTTCTTGACCTTTAATTGCAAATACATGTATCTCCATTTGACAAATATGGACTTATCGGTTTTTGCAAACAAACTCTTCATATGTACATGTATTTCAATTCTGGGCTCTAAAATAAACTTTTAAGAAAACAACAATATACTTTCATCTTTCATATACCACTTCTCTTTCATCCTTTTAAGACAGAACTGTGATGAAAAATGTGTGACACATTCAATCATTTTTCCAGTTTCCATTTACTTATAAGTCACATTGATGCAAAAATACGTATCAAAATAATTCACTTGATGATATTAATAACTAGATATTTGTGCACATAGCATATTGCATACATACTTGAGAAATAAAACATACAATTCTGTAATGTCAACCATGAGAATAAAAATATATAAGTTTTGTGCATGATTTCATGCAGACAGCTGTAGTTCAAGAAGAGAGGAATGAGATGTAAGATTTGCACAGAAGACTAACAAACATCAACAATACAATCCAAAACTGTGTGAAAGACGATGTTTTAGCAAATTTTCGCCCTAAGGGCTTTGTCAAGTCAATGATAGATTCTATTTTGAAAATGGTATGAATCAAAATAAAAGAAGTGTCATTAGTGGTAGCATGTCCATAATGATATGTGCACATAACCCAAGTAGTGCACAAAACACAAAGTCACGAAGAATACTACGAAGGCAGGGAGACTAGAAAACTATATGTAATTAGCATGCCACTAAGGCTGAACCCACCGTCAGGGGCTGCTGTGCAAAGCAAAATATCACCTTTTGGGACAAAATATGTGGCCACTGTTCAAAACAGTGTTAAACTCTGTGTGCAACTGTGTTAAACACCTTTTGTGTGCCACTTCGATTTGTGCGTGTAGTTGTGCGTTTGAGCAAAATATTCACAGTTGGCAAGATGCAATGTCCCACAAAGAATCAACGACTTCTCTGCAGGGGATAGTGCAGTCACACACAAAAAAAACTAGAAATGTCGCTTTGGCGACTGGTATGCCTCCGCCATAATGCATGATTTTCCCAATAGGTCTAGATGATAGTACATGTGGACAATGTGTGATTACATTTTCACAAAATTGGCAAAATATTGAAATGACAAGTTTGTCGCAAATGTGTTGAATGTTCACCTTCCTTGACCTAGGTTTAATTGGATGAATAGGAGAGCATGTATCTAGGGATTTAAGGACTTTAACTTGACTTTGACCCATTCAAACATTTAGGCATTGAGTAATTTTCAAGGTACAGGTGTGGAGAAAAAGTGCAATTTCTGAATTGAATAGTAAATTGTTACCATTTTCATCTGGCCCTTGACCCTAAAATTCATAAGATAATCACTTTCAGGTAGAACAGGCATAATATGTACTAAGTTTCAAGATAACTTGAGCCACTTCGAGATATGGAGGAAAAAGTTAGTTCAGCACTTTCACTTGATCTTTGACTTTTTGACCTTTGAGGCAAAAAAAAGAAGAAAAAAAAAACTTTCCAGAGAATTTCTATTAGGTTACACATGCATACATCAAATGTAAAAAAATAATAACCCTGCTGGCATTGCATAAATATGAGGGAAATAGTAAATTTTGAAGTGTTGCACTTGACCTTTGACCCCTGACCTTTGACTCTATGAACCCTACATTCTCTAGATAATCACTTCCAGTCAGTACATGTATACTATGTTCCATGAAGATACCTTGAACAATTTTCCAAGGCACGGAGAAAAAAAAGAAGTTTTGATATTTTTACTTGACCTTTTGACCTTTGACCTTTGACCTCATGACCCAAACTTTCACCAGAGAATCTTAATTGGGTAATACATGTATACACTAAGTTTCAAGAAAATATCTTCAGGCATTCAATAGATATGGCAAAAATAGTGAAATTTCATGTATTTGACCCTGACCTTTTGACCTTTGAACTTTGACCTCATGACGCAAACTTTCACCAGAGAATCTTAATTGGGTAATACATGTATACACTAAGTTTCAAGAAAATATCTTCAGGCATTCAATAGATATGGTGGAAATAGTGAAATTTTATGTATTTGACCTTGACCTTTTGACCTTTGACCTTGAGCATGTGCACCCAAAAGTTGATAGGCACAACTTCACCCCCTAATACACATACATGCCAAGTTTCATTAGGATACCTCAACAGGTTTTGATAGCTACCTTGTCCACAAAATTCATTACGGACGGACGGAAGGACGGACGGACGGACGGACGGACGGAAGGACGGACGGACGGACGGACGGACGGACGGACGGACGGACGGACGGACGGACGGACGGACAACCCGAAAACATAATGCCTCCGGCACCACTTCGTGGCGGAGGCATAAAAAACCACACATTTTATGTTTGGCAATGATGATTGTCATATGTTTGGAAGCAGTATCATTAGTCAGTCAAAGTCATAGCATAAATTATTGCTTGAGACACATGAAAGCCCTACACACAACATTCTCCTTCCTGTGGCCAAGTTGCTTGGACAATACTACTGTCTTAAAGGACAGTGACTAATAGCTGAAACTGCTCCAGAGACCTCCAAAGCTGATGTGAAAATTTCAGATCTCAGTCTAGACAGATCTGACAGATATTAAGCATGGAATATAATTATGACAAACTGTCTTTCTTTTCTTTTTTTAGGTCCCATGTGAAATATTCCCTTATTTCTCAATGACTTTTAATAGACATTTTGATTTGATAAAGTACCTGGCACAATAAAGAAAATTGACTGTTGCCAAGCCGCTCTTCACACTAAAATTCCATCAAACTTAAATTTACGTAAATCCATTTTCTATCAAACGTTAAAGTCCTCCTTGTGTTTCTACACGTTTCAACAAACAAGCAGTTGAGGTATCTATATCAAGATTTCATTACACATGCATTTTATAAAGTACAGTACGTACGTTCCCCCCCCCCCCAAAAAAAAAAAATACAATCAGATTTTTGCATAGATAGCAACCAATATGATTAAACCATCTATTCCTACTTCAGGGTCTTAAAATATAACATCGTAGCTATATTTTGCAGAAAACCCCAGTCAATTTGGTTAAGCAGTCACAAGGAAATGTGGATTGTTGTAAATCATGTCATGAGTCTGATTCTTCCATGTTTAGCACTCAGATGCTCTTGGAACTGCATATTAATGTGTAAACACAATAGACAGAACTTGGAGGGAAGGGATTCCTGACATGCTCTACAAAAATCCTTATTTCTCTTTGACCACTGAAGCAAATTGAACGGGGTTTTCTGTAAGATGTAGGCTATGAGTTATTAGTTTTATGCCCTGAAATTGTGTTTGGATTGAATACGGTAACGATTTTTAAAGTTATTGTAGCGGAGGGTACCATTGTATTTTTTTTTTTTTTTTTTTTTTTTGGGGGGGGGGGGGACATACGGTACATTATAAAAGGTAGACTGGGGCGTCCTTTGAGCATTGCGTAGATTTTCTGGATCTATTCCTGGTGAGCTTTTCATTTTGTATGAATGATGTGATCTGAGGTATGAAATGGACATTGAGCTTTTTTGTGCACCCCATCTGATGCTGAGGTCAATGACCCTGATATCACATGATATGTGATGATTCTACTATGAAATGCACACACAAAATTTTAGGATGGTGATTGTGGGATCGAGGCCATCATGTTACACAATCTACGTCTTGTTACGTGAAATCAGGGTTCCCAGCATTTCACGAAAACAAAATTCCCTGATTTTTCCCTGATGTTTTCCTGATGAAGTCTCAAAATTCCATGATAATTATTTCAACTCATTTCCAGTTTCACATGTTTTCTAGGTTGTTGTAGTGAACTATTTGCAGTATAAAGCACTGTAATATAAAACTAATTAGTACTATTACACAGGCATGTAATGGCCTCCCTTCGCCCCTTACAACCATCCCTTTCTCACCTTCTGCAGACAGAGTCTCACTAACTACTTTCGATTTTTGGGCCGATCAAAATTCCCTGACTTTCCCTGATTTGAGGCATTTTCATCAAATTCCCTGACTTTTCCCTGATGGGCTGGGAACCCTGCGTCTGCCTGTTCCATGGAGATGCCCATGGTCAGCATATGACATCATTCATACAGACTGACAGCTGTCAGTTTCATAAATCCAGCCAATAAGAGCACTCTATTAACCAGTTCCTTCCGCAATTCTCTGAGTGCCTTTAATGCCCCGAAACGAGATTCTTTTCGCCCGTCGACAGAGAGGCACACAGGTTGGTAATACAGCTGTTTGAAGGCAGTCAAGCGGTTCATTATGTCCCCCTGTGCCCGTGAACAATGGAAATATCGATCGGGTGCGAGGTATGAATAGAGCGTGCGTTGATGAGCTCTCAGAATCTTTTGTTCTACGCAAAACCAGGTACCTGAATGAGGTGACTGGGGTCAGCGAACCCGCATTTCTAACTGATCTCAGCCTTGATCATTATATACATGTTCGTACAAGTTTACAGCAAAACAAGCAAAACACTAAATCACGAAAAGGTACATAATACTGTAAAACCCCCTTTTTTAAACAGCAGGAGAACAAATCCTGATAGAATAAACTCTGATCTTTTTATCAAACCCACTTTTCTGAGCATTTTAACACAAAGAAACATGGATTTAGGTCACTGAAGCAGGCACCCTTGTCTTCATTTTGGGAACCTGGTAAACCAGGTTCCCGTATATCAGTTGCTCCCATGGGAACCTGGTAAACCAGGTTCCCGTAAGGAACGGGATAAAATATCGCTGAGGAGTAGACTAGTCGTAGCACACAAGGCAAGTGCTATTTCTGGCGTAGTTCCTCGTCGAGTTGGCAAAGCTGCAGTAGAAATCCGTCGTTTGGTCCCACGTGCCGTTTCTCTTTCACCGCGCGGACCGCATCGCGTGCCCGCATCCCCCGCCTCATCATGAGGTAAGCCATCGCCACGGTAGCAGAACGACTGTAGCCAGCAACGCAGTGGACCAAGATTTTTCCTGATGACCAAATGATCAAAGAATAAATCAAACAATCAAAAAGTCATTGGTATCTAGACATCACTGTTTGAGGGATTTTTTTTTTTTCATATGACAAAAGGGTTAACCTATGGAAGATGAATAAATATATAATAATAATTATGATGTATCATTACATTTTTGGTTTGTGTGCAATTTAAAGACTTTTTGGTCAATTTCTTTATTTGGTAACTCCCATTCTTATTGAGGTGTGGTTTGTCGATACTAATAGCTATTTCTTACTTTGCCACTATTTCCTTTTTTTCCCTTTATGCAAAAAAAAAAAAAGTATGAGTAGATATGTCATTGAGGAGTAAATTCACACAAATTGTTTGATTGTTTGGCAAAAGGATTATCATTCCTAGATTTAACCTTTTCCTTAATCATTCAAAAGAATGCACAGTTATTGCTTCTTCACAGATCAATGTAAAGCTCATTATAGCAGAATGGATGTTGGTACGTACACACTCGGAACCTCTTATCAAGAGGAGAGATAAAACAAAATCTTCTTTATATGTTCAAGTGTTTTTTGAATGTCCAACTTTTTATATTACTTTGTTTTTGTATCCTGACATAGTTAGAAACCAGATAGAACAAAGTAGTTGTCATGACCTTTTTTAGATCCTCCTTATGTGGTTCCCTAGGTTATATTCATGTTTCTCCTGGTAGGACAGGTGCAGGGAAACCTAGTTAAAACGAAGCTGCTTGTGATCACAGAATTTCTTTCTATTATTCTGGGTATCTCATCATTTCGGGACTGCATGGAACCTGCAATAATCATCTCATTATATCCCTCACAAATTATTTCTTGTCCTCTGATTGGTCGAGAGCATTGAGAGTCACAGATATATATTTCCACCATGAAAATCCTAGTCCAACTATTTCCCTTTAAGGAAAAAGTAATAAAGACTATATCACACTGCCACTGCGACATTTGTTATTGAAAGCACATGCACACCACTCTTGTTACAAGCATGTAGTGCATGAGACAGCTGCACGTTACCATGCAGGCCATAGCTATGTTTCACAAAAAGACAATAAAGGGTAGCAATGTGAACATTTTACATATGTATAATTTTGGGCATGGAAAGAGAAGTAACCTCGGATCTGTCAACCATCCACTTTACTTTGCTGGTACTCTAAAAATTCATTGGGAGGGATACAAAACAATATACTAGACTACTATGAGGCCCGTTGCATAAAAGTTACAATTATGACAACTTTGCCATCCAATGGTAACTTCTATGGGATTCTTGATTTTGATTTGCTGTTGAGTATTGTCGCCATGGTAGTTCCCATTGGATGGCAAAATTACCATAATAGTCACTTTTATGCAACAGGCCCCAGGCCATTGTTGAAGGTTCTGGTTATTATTAAAAAAACCATGTGCCTTCAGTGACTTCAATGCTACTATTTTCTTTGTGCTGCGCCCCTCAGTAAATAGTACTCCAGAAGCCACCTCATGCATGTACAGGCTGTAGTTTCAATCAAAACCCCTCAGGCCTAGTATATTTCTATTATTATATCAGGCATCTTGCTATATCCAACCTTGACTGTTATTTTTTTCCCCCACATGTATATTTCTCCCACAGGGCAAGGGTGGCTATCTTTGAGGTAAGATAAAAGGATGTTCTTACCGTTCCCTTCATCAAGTGCTTCATCGATGAATCTCACAGCGGTGCCAAAATGTTCCTTGAGATTGGCACCTTCGATGTCTGCGACCTTCAGGCCACAAAATTTGATCTTCACATCCTGAAATGAATAACCAAAGCCATGAATTCAGAATTTCAGTGCCCATCTTCTGAGGAGACCACAGCTGTGAACACATTGTGGTTGTTCCTCCCACAATTCTCTGACAGCTTTCAATGCCTCCAAATGAGATTCTTTTTGCAGGTCGACAGAGAACAAACAGGTTGGTAATCCACCTGTGCGAAAGCAGTCAAGTGGTACACATTTGTATATCCCCTTTCCACAGTCAACTTCATGTGCCATCAATGGAAATATGTTGATAGGGTGCGAGGTATGAATAGAGCGTGCATTGATGGGCTCACAGACTCTTTTGTCATACACAAAAGAAGCACCTGAATGGGGTCACCATATGTGAGCATCTACTCAGCTCAGCCTTGATTGCTATGTACGTCTTCATATGAGTTTCATAGCAAATCAAGTGCATATTTCATTGGAAAACAGGTAAATAATACTGCAATACATGCAATTTTCATCCAGAAAGACAACAGATATTGATATTTCAGAAACTGTAATCTTTTGATCAAAGTCATTTTACTGGCCAAAACTGCACAAATAAACATGACTTTAGGCCACGAATGCAGGCACTCTGCGTACATTTTGGAAACCTGATGTACCAGGTTCCCATCAGGAACGGTTTAAACCCTGTGCTATGAGGACGAGTTTCGCGGTGACACTCTGTATGTAGTCTCTGAAAGGGCTGTTGTTATACAACTTACACACTCCCTAGTCACTTTACTTCCTCACTCTCCTCTATCTAGGGACTTTCACCAAAAAACAGTCCTTTCATGGTTACATACAGTTGGTGTTACCGCAAACCTCTCTTTGTTATTAACATCACCATTCACATTTAAAAACAACACATAAACTCTGCTTTGTTCACTGATTGGGACATCCATTGATAAAAAGCAAATAATCAACGTTGGTGAAGGTGATGGGACAAACTATCACTTCCGAGGCGATCTGGATGTAGCTATCTTTCCGAAGCGCAGCTGAGGAAAGATAGCGTACACATTCAGATTGCCGAGGAAAGTTGATTATTTGCTTTATATTCCACATCTAGGGTCCTAGAAATTCCCATTTTATTCCACATCTGAAACCGTTTTAGCTGTCTTAAGGTATCCTTAGGGCTTAGGCTATGTGTGCGCGTGTAGATGACAAAACAATGAATTTGCACCGCGCGGCACCGAAGTGAAAGTGCGTTGCACTGTGTACTATCAAGTGACCTAGGTCACATGATGGTCCACAGTGCAAGCACTTTTATTTCGCGCTTACTCATCTTGCGTTAGGACTGTGTGGACTGTGTGGAGATCAGCAAAACAAAAGGGACTATCAACATAGAGGGTAACAAATTTTTCTTCTTAGGTGATGTGATGGGCAAAACTACGCTTCATCACGTGATCAGCTCTGGACCAATCCTATTGCATCATTCTTAGTATGTGGAATAAAATACTTTCTTTACAAATAGGCACAGATGTCTGGAACATGTTCATCAATGGATAGAGATTGTAACCTTAATCTTAAATGTGCCACCATTGTTTTCCTGTTGAACTGAGGAACATTGCTATACCCAAGGGGGCTTGCTAACTTTACAATTAGATCAGGTTTGGATGGATTGGTTAATATGCTAATGAAAGAGCTTGTCAGGTTCGAAAGCTAAATGCCTGGTCAGATACATTTAACCAGCTGAAGACTATTCCGGAGTATACTAGGACAGGTGTCTATAGGGAATGTGATTTTAATATAGCAATATCAGTTTGTCTCAACCATTTATGATGTTTTTACTCCTTTTCAGTAACAAATGTACAGAAGCTGCACAAGATATTTACAAAGTTTGGTAGATCTCACCCAAATGCACAATCATCTACATTAAAACATTTTCAGATATTCCAAATCACCTTAGCAGTAAACAGTGCACCTTGCTTACAACCAGTCAACCTCACATAAGTCCAATAACTGCTTAAGTAGAGGGCAATTCCGCGGTAACGGAATTACAAATCAGAGAATTTTGGCTCATATTCTTTCACCCTGTATACTGGATTGATTACTTTGCCTTCTCTTGACACATTTAAAAGATGCAGAGGTACTCACACTGTCACCCCAAATACAAATTTGTTAAATGTTGTCTCTTGGTTGGTTACAAAGGAGGTCTATGTGCGATGGTAACGGAATTACCAGAAAATTGAGTCACAACTTCAACTCTGACTTTGGGAGTTGTTTCTCTGAAATCTATAACACATACACTATACTGTAGGTTGTTGTCTGATTTCATCTTTGATTGTGTCAACTTCAATTTAGTTGTATTGTTTTTCAAATATTTCATCACATTTTTCCAGCAGCAGGCTTTTTCCCTGTAAAGTCAGTGGTAACGGAATTACACAAATGGTAACGGAATTACGTCTTCTGAAATACACTAGAAAAAATACACATTCTTGGTACTCCTGTATTCTGAAATGTCTTGATAAAGATTGTTTATGCCTTTAGCTATAATATAACCACTAAATAAGTACTCTCTAGCCTTTGACCTTGAACTGCTACAAGTGTATAGGTGCCAAATGAGTTTTTATTGTCAAAAAAACATAAAATTTTCATGCTAACGAACGTGATTTGAAGTTGTAACTATGTCAGTCAAGATCTCGTAACTTGTAAGTACCACATCCATCAAAATTTGTCTACTTTCAAGTTAAGAATTTCACTCTCTGCAAGTAAATGACATCTAAGACACATGGTAACGGAATTGCGCTAGAATAGCCCTACACAAGTACAATTCTATAAATCCAGTCAACAATACTCAAATTTTCTTGTATTTCTTTTGTTGATATCATGCAAGACAGATTTCTCTGTTTTCTTCTTTCTAAATATGCCAATAATTGATAATATGTGTGAATTACTTACAAGTATTGTACATAAATATTATGGGCACATGTACAAGAAAATAATAAAAACTGTCCGGATTGACACTGAATTTAAATGTAAATCATAAAGTGCCAATTTACAGTGCAAGAGCTCAGTGTGCAGCCCCATCATTGAACACAATGTTTAATATTAAGGATGAACACAGAGGATGCTTGAAACTTTTAATTTGTTAAGTGAAAAGATGCAGTTGTGGTTCAATGACAAATATAAGAAATTACAATTCAATCATATTGAAAAGAAAATTTTCTTATATGATTATGGTACTGTACCAGTGCTCAATCATTATTATTTGTATGTTGTAGCTTATATTAATCACTATAAAATTTGTGACATTTTACTAATAGCTGAAGTTGCCCCCTGGTATATAATGTAGTGCATGATTTGATAATTCCCTTACAGTGTAAGTCCTACTTAAGCCCACCAGAATAAAATGAACTAAACTAAAATGAAATAGAATACAGCAAAATAACGTTAACAAACTACAACTTTTTGAACCATTAGAGTGAGTCCATCAAATTCTGTTAATTCATAGAAAGGTAAGAGGGCCTCTTTTATCCATCTGCAGCTCACTGTGTTACATGGTTAGAGTCAGATTAATCAACCTGTGAATTATGTTAGTATTTACTTCTGACCACACAAACTTTCAAAATGACGTCTTCAGAAACACGACAGTGATTTAATCATTGACTGTAATCATGTCTTGGCCTATAAATTTCCTACAAATTTCCTGTCTCTGTCTTTCTTCTTTGACTTTGTCTATTTTCTCATCCTGAGTGTTGCCATATATTTACTCAGAAGAAATGTGCATCTTCTCTTTTGCAGTAAGTTGTATTTTGACTGCCTGAAAGCAAATGATAAAATACACTGTAATGACACTTGTATGAAAGGAAACTGGATTGTACAGCAAATGGTAACATGAAGAGTAAAGGTAGAAGCAGAAGCCCATTGACTTTAATGTTTAAAATCTTCTTAGGATGGGAAAGTATAGGCCTAAATATTTTATTTTAGAGCTGTATCACAATTACTGACTGGGTAAATGTTCATTACAAATGGTGTTTTTGTCTTTATTCATTTTAAAAAGAAAGGATTAAAGAACACATTTCAAAGGGTAGCAGATGCTCTGTATCAAATGGGCATGAAAATCAAAATACATGTCTCTGTGGAGGAAAGATCTAAGAAACAGATGAAAGAAGGTCATAGTCATACACTTACCATTAAAGATAAAGGACTTGAGGTCAGACTATCGACGTGGTGATAATAAAGCCTTTAGCATACAGAAAGATCAAAGGCGTCACATTCTGTGGGCATCCCGTGTCAAATAATGACTCCTATCACATTGTGTATGATCCTTCTCTTGAATTCTTGATCTTTCCTCACAAAAATTATCCTGTTTATTTCTCTCTGTCAGTAGCAGTGCTCTTTTTTTCCTTTTAAAGAAATTTTATGTCCTTCCTCTTGATCTTTCTAACCTTTGTTTAATTTATGCTGCATCACACCCATTCAATAGTCCCTCATCACTATACTTACTATATAATAGATTTTGTATGAAACCATGAGACTTTTTAACAAGTAAATATACATTGATATCTCAGAATTTAGTATGATTTTTAACATTTGAGAATGAGTATATGTAGCAAACCTTATAAAGTTATCAGTTAGCACAGTCTCCATGTAGTTCTTGTACATATGAGAAAAGGTAAAAGAAGGGAGGAGACTTTCAGGACAACAAGTCTTGTTCAGCATGTACCCTGATGTCAGGACTCACTGTTAGAGGCATCCAGCTATGCTGAGTCATGTCAGTGTATCATACCATATTTCAACTTTCACTGCTTTACTGCCAATCACTAACACTGTTAAGCTCAAGGATAATGCCCTGAAGCTATTTCATGAACAGTTCACATACATATTGGCACGAAAGTAGGTTATGTCATTCTCTTCCATATTAGATGTGCGTGTAATTCCGTTACCATGTAATTCCGTTACCGCAATTACAGAAGAACTAAAGGAGATATTTCACAAAATGTTTTGTGAGTTTTCAGGGAGTCACATGTAGTGAAAAAATTTACAAGGGGAGAAAAAATCAGTGATTAGTTTGTTCAGGAGAAAACTTTTTTCAATTTTATGGTAACGGAATTACGTCAATTTGTCAGTAGATTTTGAAAATTTCTCAAATAGATATCATAATGAGAGTGACTGAATGCTTCATTAAATGTGATTGTTGAAGCATAGGAAGAAAGATGTGGAAGTATGGATAAAGCAGAGAGATATTTAAGTTGTGTCATTTTGAATTTTCATTTGATATTGTGAAATTTAAGATAAATATAATAAATAGTTTTCCAACTTTAAAAGTGTGTACAACAAAAACGAGGAAAGTAATTGGAAAAGGGTTTTTTGTTTCCGTAAATACAACAATCCGTCTGTACAGGAAACTTCAATTTTTGAGCATTTACTTAACTTTGAATTTTGCTGTTTTTGCCCTTCCCATACGGAATTGCCCTAGAGCGTCTTTTCAAGTCCTATACTCCTTATACACTGTATTCTGTTGACGAACCTAAAGCCAATACAAATCTTCAAAATAAATGTGGCTAGGATCCATTACATTTTGAGTAATTGTTCACAATCTGTAACCTAAAACCACTAATTTAGTAATTACTTCATAACTTTAGTTGTGCATCTACAGACCAATAGCATGCATTGCCAGTCTTATGCTCATGTCCCCTCAGTAACTTTGGACCAATCACATACCTCGTAATAACTCTGGACCAATCACATACCTCCAATGTTAATAACTTTGGACCAATCACAAACCCCATAATAACTTTGGACCAATCACATGCCTCATAATAACTTTGGACCAATCACAAACCTCATAATAACTTTGGACCAATCACAAACTTCATAATAACTTTGGACCCATGACGCAAATCTCTCGTTTGAAGAGGCTACACCCCCGTAAATAATGCCAGTGTATATCTTGGCAATCAATGACTTAAAAACCAAAGATATAAAACACCTGTTTCTTGACCCTGGCCTAATCTAAGCATCAGTCATCGCCACAGCGGGGGGGGAGGGGGGGGGGCGAGAGGAGGAGATTGTTTTGGTTTTGGCATGGGCTATGTAGCTCCTTCTTATTCCTGTATTTTCGTTATTTACGGGTCAATTTTTTTTCGTTCGAAATGTAAAATGGATGACCATAGAATTTCTCAATAGAATATAAAATTGAAAACTTTAGAAAGGATAGAGAAAATTGAGTTCACTTTGAATGGTCTGCCACAGGCAGATATCCTTATCATGCTCTTACGTAATACGACAGCAGCTGGAGTCATTAAACCCTGGCTTGGCCTCCAGGTTTGTCACGCCTGAGCAGAAAGTTAATTTGCAATGGACAAATACTTCGACTCCCAACTCCCAAACGAAAAATCTTTAGCGAGGTATAGCACCCCATCAGCTTTGTGGAAGTGGGGTCTCGCCTCAAACGAGGGATTGACGGCATGCAATCACAAACCTCATAATAACTTTCATCTGTGTTGACGTGGAAGGCTGCACTCCCCTGCCCACAGTTCAAGACGTGGGTGATACCAAGCTTGACCAGTTTGTCCTTGTTCCTGGCAATGCTCCTATAGAAGGAGGATATAGTTAGAAACTGTCAATGATTATAATGAACATGACAGAGATAGAATGTACATTGTATTATATGAGCTAAAACTTTCATGGTGATTTTGTTTTCTTGAACTTAGTGAATTGCTTTTGAACGGCGAAAGTAAAAATGTGCAGTAACAACAACATGCAAGAATTATCCCCCCCAAAAAAAAAAAAAAAAATGCAAGTCAGCACTGGACCGTGCACAACAATAGTACCAGTAGCAACTATTGTCAGTCTAGCAAACTGTGTGGCCCATGATGTAGTACTATCTCAGGCATAACAACAGGCTAGTACAGATTCAGATCACATGAGCACGCAAACAATATTATGTGTGTACATCACCAACTAGTCTAAGGGTTATGTCCCTTGGCCTTGTGGCAGGGTCCAGTTCTGTGTAAGGATTGTAAAAGCTCCAAAGGTTTTATGTGTTCTGATTCTAACAGAAAGTGTTTTGTAAAATCAGAAATTTGGGGTGCTTGAAACTTCAATTGCCAATTCTGTGAGGAGCCAAATTTTGTCAAAGAAAGAGTAAACAAACGTAGTCACATCTTTTTTTCCTGCACAATGTACTGTATTAACTACCACTGGAAATAAGTTTCATGCACTGAAAAAGGCTGTCTGCTCAAATTGGTGAAAGTTTCATGGCGTGAATATTTCTGGTTCTACAGTATCTTAGCCTTTTCTGTGAACATTGAACAACATACAAATGTAGTTTGCCAGGAGAAAGCTAAAATTTAAGCAAGATCAATAGTACATCTTTGATGAAGTGAGAAACTTACACCTAGAGCAGGAAAAATTCAAAATCAAGTGGGAGATCCTAGTCAAGAGGAAGCTTTTGCAAATATCATCTTAAAGTGTGAGAGTTGGAGTCTCTTGCAAAGTGGAGGGTGTTCTAAACTGTCTTTATTCAATTGTACTCACTCATCTCCGACGTAAACATTGGGGAAGACTTCATCACAGTCGTTCCTCAGGACCCGAAGCAGCCCATCTTCAGAGGACCACAAAATCCTGTCGAGCTCCTCTACAGTGCAGGGATCGGAGTCAGCTGCCATGGCAACACAAATGAGGCAAGTAGTGAGTCTTATCTCTGCAGTCAAAAGATACAAAAACAAATAAAAAAACAAACAAACAAAAAACAAACACACACTCAGAAAAAAAAGCTATATACATGCATATACACAGGACAAATAAACATTTTAGAACTATGTAAAATCACTAATTGATAGTCGAGAAGTTCTGGGTATTGAAGGAAGGTATGTGAGAAATTCTGCACATTGTTAGAATCATAAGTCCAAGAACAATGATTCATCTGAAAGTGATCTGATAGGAATTTTTGCTATAAAGCATTCTAACAATTATGCTGAGCACCAGCTAACAAGAAAAAGTTAACAGATTGAATGAACTGACTGAATGATTGGTGCATGATATGGATGTTATGATAATAAGTGACTTGTAAATATAAAATTTGAATTTCCCAAGGCAGGACATGTACATCTGTAATGTATGAATTTGTACATTTTACACTAGACACTCAACTACTGAACTGAACACCACAAAAAAAAAAAAAGAAAATAAATAAAATAAAATATTAAACTAGATTGTCAATGTTTTTAATGTTAAGATCTTATTTAAACAGTATCCCAACTTCCTTTTCGTTTGATATGTGGTTGATAGGTCTACTATTTTCGGGCCTGAGCTGATTCCTACCATTCTTATAGCAAGTTAAAGAAAACTTGTAACATCAAGGGGCAATTATCACCCCCCCCCCCCTTTCTACAACCCACCGACTGAGGATCCACATATCTGGAATTATATTCCTCACAACTTACATGCATTTCTGGTTCATTGATTGGTCAAGCATTGAAAGTTACAAAGTATAGTTCCTTTATGTAAATCAGTTTCTAACTATTTTCCCAAGGAAAATAGCACAATATAAAATATAGATATTCTACTGCCATGGCAATGTTTGCTAAATACACGCGCTGCACTCATGTCACAAGTACGTAGTGCATAGGACAACATCACATCACAGTACAGTTTTCCACCAAACGCTCGGTATCTACACTTCTTTCAAGAGAAGATGGTAGATAAGAGTATCGCACAGTCAACGCCATGCATTCACTTTTATGTGTACATTTGTGCGTGGAAAAAAATAACTTTGAGATCGGTCAACCACCCTCTTTACTTCGCTGTTACTCTTAAAATTCATTGGGAGGGATATGAACCTAGGCCATTGTTCAAGGTTCTGGTTAAACTACAAGACAAGTCTTCAGTGACTTCAATGTACAATATAGTACTATACTTTCTGAGAGAATGTGCCTCTCAGAAAATAGGAATATTGAAGTCACCTCATGCATATACCGGTACATGTAGTTTCAACCAAAACCTCTCAGCTCAGGCCTGTGGCTATTTGTGTATTCAATAGACAAGACGATAGCTCCCATTTCCAAGAATATTCTAGCTAGTCTTTGGTTTGAGTCTCATCAAAATATCTTACAAGTTACAGATAGTATCAAGACTGACAAGAGAGGTCCAAAAAAACAGTAGAAATTCTATCATCAAGCATCTCGAGCTCGACTTCCATTACTTCTAGAATAAATCTTAAGCGACTTTACATTAGATCTAGACCTAACACAACTTTTCAGAAATTTTGCTTGGGCACGGCAGTGACTACTTTAAGGAGCGCCCCAACCAGGTTATAAGGCAGTGTGTGACATGAACTGTTCACAAAAGAAACTCAGGGATCAGGATGCAGGACCACCACATCATAATGGAATAGAATGCCACTTTCGTCACTGCTTGCAACACAAAACAGTCTGCCATGAAATAACATTTTTTTTTTTTCTATTCATTGCCATTATTGACAGCGGAAATACTAACGCCGCAGTCCGCAACTGAAAAAAAAAAGAAAAAAAAAAAAGATACAATTTACAAACATCAACGAGCATGTATCGGACTATGAAGGACACCACATTGCGTGGACCTACTGTTATTCGCTCGTACAAAGAGAGAAAAAGTTGATGATATACTGCAATTATGAATCATGAACGTCAAATAAACACTTACCAACACCAAAGTAAAAGGATCTAACAAGCGCGAGTTTATGAGAACACAGCTCTTCCTTGCCTTGGTCTGCGAGCCCTTATTTCAAAGCGTCACTTGATTCGATCACACAATCCAGTCTCCTACAAATGGGAGTGGCTTATTCCGTTTCCAGGGTGGGCGTGTCCTGCACTACGATTCACAGGTGGCACGTGCAACTGAGTGAAAATGAATAACATATCGCAGCGAATAACTGCAATACTGTATAACGAAAAACGATGGTGATAAATCTTATAACATTGATAGTAATGTTAATAATAACAGCAATAGCAATCAGTAATATATAATGATAACATAAGCCACAATAATATCTTTTATCGTTACCACTATTCTCTTCTTCACTTCTGGTCTCAGCTCTCATCTTCCAAAACTGAAATCTAATTTGGTATGATTACATCAATAAAAAGCGAGGGAAAATGCCAAATATCCGTTCAAATGTGTAAGACATTCAACACTATTGCAAAATGGAAAAGACAATCATAATGTGGAAAAAGGACAAGCTGCCTAAAACTTATAATTGCAATTCATGTTGGGTTTTTTTCTCTCTCTCTTCTCTATCATAATTATCTTGTATGCTTGTGAGATATAACATTTATGCTTGTAATACAAAAGGAATAATTCCTTGTTTTAATTCATGTAAAGAAAACATAAGGGAATATTATGATAAGGAAAATTTATTGCAAGAAATAATCACAAGCTTCAAGTGCTTCAGAAAAAAAAAAAAATGTTGTCTGTTTTAATAGTCACCTGTTCTCTTGATATGTATGATATGATGGTCTGAGTCACAATATTTCATTGCCTGTTTTTTTTTTTTCAAAGTACTTTGTTTGAAACATTATGATGTATCATGTATTTAGATGAATATATATGTTTGATGTAAAATAATAAATATCCCAGTGGGGGAAAAGTATTATTTTTTTTTTTTTTAACAATAGGGATCACAGCATTTGCTGGACCATTGATTCTTTGACTCTGCTCGAAATATGGTAACTTAAACACACACACACACACACACACACACACAGACACACACAGACACACACACACAGACACAGACACACACAGACACACACACACACACACACACACACACACACACACTAACTTAAGTATCTTTGGAGAATAAAGCCAAATATAATGTGTAGTTATGGATTGAGTGAATGCAGCAAGATCAGTAGAACATGTCGGTGAAGAGTTGAGGAAAACTGGACAATCCGTTGCAAGGTTTTGAAATTAATAAGATTTGTTCTTTGTTCTGTTTTGTTTTGTTTTGTCAATGATGGTCTTGTTCATTACTCGAAATGCAATAAAAACATAACTTTTTTTTCAATCTTATAAAAGCTTTTAAAAATTATTCCTTCATAATCAAGACATGTACAAACATACAGATGATATGTCTTTCAATTCTGCCTAAAAGATAAAAAATAAAAGCTGTTTTATTGTCAGAGAGTAAAACTACTTTCCTCACACAATGCATCAATTCTCTTTAATCTTTTTAACACAGAACTGTAATAGAAACATGAGACACAATAGATAATTTTTCCACTTTGTGTATACTTGTAAGTCATGTTTAATGCAAACATATATATCAAAATAGTGTATACACATGATAATATTTACTACACCAAGTTTGTGCAAGCAGCATATTGCATACATATGAAATAAGTATGTACAATTTTGTAATGTCCATCTCTAGAATAAAAACAAAGTTTTTGTGCGTCTTTTCATGCAGAGGAATGAAATGTGAACTTTGCATCACAAAACGTACAAACATAAAAACGTGCAAAAATATGTTAACCATCATGTTTGTACAATTTCATAAAGACATTCAAATCTTGAAAGAACAATTCATTTGCCACGAAGGGAATCACAATAATGCAAAAGACTGATTTACATTATTTTCTTCTTTTTTTTTTCTTTTAGTTTCATGTATAAATTAGTTTTAAAAAAAAAGGTTTGTTTTTGACATCCAAAAATCACAACTGATGCTTGGAAAACATAGCAATATGATGCAAACTGGACTTGTAAGTACTGAAATGCAATCAAGAGGAATATGTGATTTTATACCTCATTATAAAATTTTCAAGGGAAATAATATTCTGGTATGTTTGAATTTCCATAATTGCACAATATTAGCAAACTGACACATTGCTAACATGGAATATTACATGGCTTGAGAGTCGTAGCGAAATTCATACTCCATGGAACAGCTACAAAAGATTGAACATGCAAAGATTTAAAAAGATATTTGAATTTGTACCAAAAATATAAATTCAATATATTAAAGTAGTTTCATCCACAACTTATGAACATGTTCACTTCACCAATATCGCCAAAATCAAACGAAGACATGATAATTGTAATTGCACCACAGCTTGAATTCATACGAGTAGATCAGAAATGATTTGCATTTTTTCATATGGCTGCTATGGAGAAAAAAAAAAAATTAATATTTGTTAGCAAGCAACCATGGGTGATATTCTGAAATCCTTCCTAGGAAGAAATTTCTTCCTAAGTCAGGATTTTTTCCTAAGTGGTATTCTGAAAATATTCCTAAGTTTCTTCCTAATTCTGTTCATAAGTTTTTTCCTAGACTTAGGAAGAAACTTGAAAGGGGCCGGAGTATGCAAATTTCTGACTTTATAGGAAGAAGTTGGTATTCTCGAATGCACTTAGGAAAGAATTTTATGAAAATATTTAGAAAAGCTCCACCCCTGTCCTAAGTACGTTGTTAAGAATAGCAAACTGCAAGCATCGTGATAGGCGCACTTGTCAGTAACTGTGCGCACATGTACTTTGATGCGCGAAATGAGCATGAGAAAGGGGATGTGCCGCACACACGTGTATTTGACCCTACGTCATAATAATATGCGATTGTCATTGGTAAGTTCCTTATGAGACGGCATTTCATATTGGCTAATAAGAAAGGACGTGGGCGGGAGAAGGATGGCCTAATTTGCATTAAGAAGTGCCTAGGGAGAACTTTCAGAATACCAATTCTGTCTTTCCTAGGCACTTCCTAAGTTTCTGACTTAGGAAGAAACTTAGGAAGAAACTTAGGAAGATTTTCAGAATACCACCCCATGTGACCAACACTTGAAAGCCCGTTCAAAAGGACTATGCAATGAGCATACAGCAAATTGTTGATAGGGACAAAACTGTTGCAGCCATGCACAGAACTTGATCCCTGGACTATTGTTACATTTAGTTGGGTATGATTGCTTCATCTATCAAGTACGGATAACCTTTATCTGCTTTGATAACCCGTTGAGGACGGACTGATTTTGCTATGACACGCTTTTCCCATAGACACCTGCCCGAGTATATGGGGTCATCCCACTTTAAAAAAAAAAAAAATTGACACCAATGAGACATCACAGCCCACGAGTTCAACACTGATAACAGGTCCATGAGTCATACAGCCCATGAGTTCGACACTAGGTAAAAACAGCTCACGAGTTCAGTAGATACAACACAGGGCTTAATGTGGGTGTCAGTCTCGTGGGCCTTGTTAGCCGAGTGTCGAACTCATGGGCTGTATGACTCGTGACCTGTATAACTCATGGGCAGCATGACTCGTGAGCTGAATGACTTGTAGGTGTTGGTCATGTGACATGAACCCGAGTATAGAGATTTTTCTCCTCTCAACCACTAGAGGGCAAACTATATAATGGTGTCTGAGATTTCATGGGGGCTGCCATTATGGTACCCACTTATTAATGGCAGACTTTTTGCATAGTGAAGTAACATTTTTACAGCGCGTATTTTGAGCTTTTGAACTTTTATGCGACTACGCACTTCTAGATTTGGCTGCTCCTCGTTTGCTCGTTTGCTAGCGTGTTAGCACGAGGGGTGAGCCTACAGCCTCGTTGTCATCCAGTGCTTCCCGTGCGCTCACAAAACAATAGTACAAGGCGTATTCATACTCCGCACTCTAGTACTTACTGGGAAAAAACTCTCTGATATAAGACCACACATAGCCATAGAATCTTGAGTGGAGCAGACCATTGAATACCGATGAGCGTACGCTTTGGAGCATGTATTCACTGACTGGTACTATCTGTTCTTTTTTGAAAGCACCCCAATAGTCAGCAAATGAATGGGGCCCTCACAAATCCCAATGCTACTTGGTTTTTTATCCTTTGCTCTTTGATACACAGTCATCAGGGGCAGATCCAGGAATTTCGTAAAGGGGGGGGGGGTGCAAAGAATACTTTTGGTGGTACTTCCGGCTTTCATTTTATTTTGTTCCTTTTATTTTTTATTTTTTTGACAAAAAAGTAAAGAGGGAGCGCGCACCCCCCCCCCCCCCCCCCCATGGATCCGCCACTGGTCATTGACTACATTATGTCTTCATAAAACAAAAACTTGATTTCTATTGACAAACTGCTAGTAATAGACCTATTGTCGTCACAAAATCAGAGACAACAAATACGAAAAGTTATCAGAGACTGTTACCTACAAATGTAGCTTCATGACAATTATCTTCCATCTTTCATAAATGAAAGTAAGAGCAACAGCAGCAAAATACTTCCAGTGCATTGTTACACAATAGCTGTAGCAATACAGTGTTCCATTAACGACAAGGAAATTTGTCATACACCACTCTCAGAATATCAAATACTACTACATTATGTACGTCTTAAAAATTATTTCAGTACTACAGACTGTACTTATGATTGAACCCATTCCTTCCGCAATTCTCTGAATGCCTCAAATGCCCCCAAACAAGATTCTTTTCGCCCGTCGACAGAGAGCAGACAGGTTGGTAGTCAAGCGGTACGTGTATACCCTTTCTACGGTCAACTACATGTGCCATCAAACAATGAAAATATCGATCGGGCGTGAGGTATGAATAGAGCGTGCGCTGATGGGCTCACAGACTCTTTTGTTCTACACAAAACCAGGTACCTGAATGGGATGACTGAGGTCAGCAAACAGAGAAATAATAATAATAATAATAATAATAATAATAATAATAATAATAATAATAATAATAATAATAATAATAATAATAATAATAATAATAATGATAATATGAACACTTGTAAAGCGCCGGTATCCATCATGAATAGATGCTCATGGCACAAGAAAGAGAAGCAGAAAGAAAATACCAGTGAAAAAGAGGTATGAGAAAAGGAAATCTACATTGTACTGGGCTCAGCTTTAATCGATATGTACATGTTCATATGAGTTTTATAGCCAAACAAGCGGAAACTATATCAGAAAAAAAGTAGATAACACTGTGATACACGCATTTTTCCAACAGAAAAAAATAAAAATTATGGTGATAGGATAAACTCCTATCTTTTTATCAAACAAATTTTCTTGGCACTATAATACAAAGAAACATGAATTTAGGCCACGAAAGCAAGCACTCTAGTCTTCATCTTGGGAACAATGCAAATGATCGATTAGCCATGAGATGTAAATAGTGTAAATAGAGCGCGGGCTGGGTTCTTTTGTTGTACACTATAATGGCACCCACATGGGATCAGCGAAAGTCAAAATCAAGTGAGCTCAGGATTGACTGCAGCTATGTACATCTTCACACAACTTTTATAGCAAAACAAGTGCACTACCTTATTGGAAAAGGTTAGACAGAAATATAGAGTTTTGATACAGAAAAATAACAGATATTGATAGAAGAAGCTCTAATTTTTTGATCAAAGTCAAATTGCTTGCGAGCATAACACAAATAAAAATGAATTTAGGCCACAAATGCAGGCACTCTTGCATATGTCTCCACAAAGAATGGTAAAGAACAGTTGCAAGTACGTACCATGTGATATACATACAATCCACAAGAGTGTGATTCTTTCAGCATGATAACAGTTTAAATACATTCTACCTACATAAGTTCCGGGTATAACAATATTGCAAGTATCACGCACACTATATTATGTCCTGTCTACTCCACAAAGCGGATTAAGTGTGTGATGACAATAATATGAACTATGAGTACACTGTAAACACATTGTCACGCCACCATGAATATTTGGTAAATGAGCACGTTTGCACGACGTTAACATTGCACTATTTCAGGAATACCGATAACGACAATCAAGATTTCAGAATACTATGCAAGATGTCAAAAACACTTTCAAGAAGACTAAACCATGTCATCTTGTCTTTTTGTTTAGTCTCATTCCTTTTGTGCATTTTCAGATAACAGAACTAATTCATACAAGAGAATTAGTGACCCATTACAATCTAAGGTATGAGATTTCTTCAATTTGTCTCCATCTGTACAAATGAACTTTGTAAAATTGCAACTGCTGATCTACATTTGTAACAAACATATCGGAAAATGGGAACCGGCGGGAATCAAACCTGTCATCTACTGCTTTCCAGGCAGAAACACTACCACCAGGCTGTCCCTGGTTGCCGGCAGTGACACGATGAACTTGGAAGAAATAGCCAAGCTCTGAAATTCCAACACTGTTACCCTTTCTACCCCACTGCTTAATAGCCTGTTGCTTTCATTACAATCTTCTCTACTTTTTTTTTTCAAATGTAAGGAATACAGCAGTCTTTCCACATAGCTCTTTGCAAGTAATGGAACTTAAAAGCAGCAGTTTACCATAAAAGAAGTAATAATCTTTGAATCCCCTTTTAAGTATAATAAAAGAAACAACAGTAGTAAATGTTGAAGGAAAAAACAACAACTATAGTCTCACATTACAGACGTTTTGTCACTACAAGAGGAAAATGAGAGCAACAATTGTGCGAATGCAGATCTGTATGACTTTGTCTAGGAATAGCTCAAGTGAGAAGAAAAGGAATCGTCATCCCGCTGTGTCATCACTTGTGGAGTTCGTCATTGAGGGCGCACAGCTGCTTCAGGAATCCACTGTTTGGTCCGATCTCCCTCTTCTCCCTGACGGTCTTTACCGCCTCCTGGACCGTCATGCCGCGGCGGAGCATCAGGTACGCCACGGCAACAGAGGCGGAGCGGCTGAAGCCCTGCACGCAGTGGACCAGCACCTTCCCTGCGGAGAATCAATGAGGAATTAGTTTCACAATCATTATTGCACATGTGCAGTGATTTACACCACAACCAGTTCAAACTTGCTGAATTCTCCAAAGTAACTCATACATTCAGGATTTAAAAAAAAAAAAAACAAGGAAAAGTAGAAATTACGCGGTGCGTAATATATGTCCCCGCCGGAAGTAGCATTTAGTAGCAAAATGTACAATATAGGTAAAAAGATGAAGGTCAAAGGTCAAAGAAGTCAAAGGTCAAAATTCTATGTAGAAGTTTTGAAGCCCTCACCTAGTGCCATCACATAAAGCTAACGGAATCGAAATCGGGTTAGAAATGGCGAAGGAGTAGCATTTTGTAGCCAATGTACAATATAGGTAAAAAAAATCAAGGTCAAAGGTCAAAGAAGTCAAAGGTCAAAATTCTGTGTAGAAGTTTTGAAGCCCTCACCTAGTGCCATCACATAAAGCAAACGGAATCGAAATCGGGTTAGAAATGGCGAAGGAGTAGCATTTGGTAGCAAAATGTACAATACAGGTCAAAAATCAAGGTCAAAGGTCAAAGAAGTCAAAGGTCAAAATTCTGTGTAGAAGTTTTGAAGCCCTCACCTAGTGCCATCACTTAAAGCAAACGGAATTGTAATCGGGTTACAAATGGCGAAGGAGTAGCATTTTGTAGGCAATGTACAATATAGGTCAAAAATCAAGGTCAAAGGTCAAAGAAGTCAAAGGTCAAAATTCTGTGTAGAAGTTTTGAAGCCCTCACCTAGTGCCATCATATAAAGCAAACGGAATCAAAATCGGGTTAGAAATGGCGAAGGAGTAGCATTTTGAAGCAAAATGTACAATATAGGTCAAAGGTCAAGGTCAAAGGTCACAACTGAAATTCTGTATAAAAGTTTCAAAGCTCCCATGTAGTGCTATCATATAAAGCAAACAGAATCAAAATCGGGTTAGAAATGGCGAAGGAGTAGCATTTTGAACATTTTGATCACACACGGACGCACACACGGACACACGGACACACGGACGGACGGACACACGGACGGACGGACACACGGACGGACGGACACACGGACACACACACGTACGGAGCCCGTTTCATAGTCCCCTGCTCGAACTCGTTCGGCGGGGACAAAAAAAAAAAATGTGGTGAGGTAACACAACCAGTTCAAACTTGCTGAATTCTCCAAAGTAACTCATACATTCAGGATTTAAAAAAAAAAAAAAAAAAAAATGTGGTGAGGTAACACATTAAGTTTTCTTCTTCTTCTTTTTTTTTTTAAAGCTCACAATAAATTTGTCAGGCATTTACAAAATGTATCAGTTCATACTTGCTGTGTTAGTTTGGTTACAAATTGAATCATGCATTCACGAGGAATACAAAAAAAAATAGTGTCGAGGTAACACTTTTCTTTCTTCTTTTTTAAGCTCACAAAAAAATGTGTCAATCATCTACAAAACATAATTACACAATCATATATATGCGTTAAGAGTAATATGAGTGTAGTCTGCTCCTTATTTTGACTCCAAACAGGAAAAAGCAGAAAATTAAATCAAGAACACAGTCATTAAAGGGGATGGCTAGTAACTGATCAGTGGAAATCAGTGGGAATGCTGGGGGATGATTGTTCCAATCCTTGTGGGATTCATTTAAGAGTACTGTAAACGTCAATATTTTCGCGCGATTAATTTTTCGCGCTGAGCGGCTCGAAAACGTATTCGCGGGTTCTTAAATTCGCGCTCCGCAGCAGGTTACTTTACTGTAGTACACATTCACTGCTTTCATCCAAAGCCTCTGCTACATAGCTTGCTATGCCAGCGTACGACAAGCGACGTAGCGAGCGGCTCGACTGCGAGTACAAGCACTCAAATACGTAGTACAGCTGTGACTCTAGTACCGTAGTCACGGGGGATGCGTGCGGTGCACACATGCATGCTACAGTACACAGCAATCTAGGGTATCGTCTCTTCGCACATCGATGAAGCGCACACAATTATTCATCCCGTTCAAAATGTGCGTAGAAAATTGTGAAGATATATTCGCGCGTTTTTGAATTCGCGCTAGCCGAGCGTAGCGCGAAATCCGCGAAAATTAATGTACCGCGAAAATTTCCACGTTCACAGTACATTATATATCTATTGTTGTGTGAAAATTATTTGATTCAGAATGGTCTCATATTCAAGTAATGTGCAGTTTAAGGCCCTGTCACTGTACAGGCATGCTAACCTGGAAACATTAAATTGCACATTACTTGAATATGAGACCATTCTGAAGCAAATAATTTTCACACAACAATAGATATGTAGAGATAAGATGAAATAAAAAATGTTCATTGAAGGATACCATAGATATAGAGAACCAAGATTAAGTGAATACACAGGTTGTACGGGACTTCGGTCAGGGAAACATGGCAGTACGGAGAGGGCCTAGCCCCAGGATAGAGAAACTTTTGTTTTACCTACAATGCTACCAATGCCTCTCATGATATGTACCTCGCATTGTTGAGTGTTAATAAATGAAAGTACCCAGCCAGCCCGAAGTCTGCAATGAATTATAATGTGCCTCCACAAGATAGATAATGTACTCTTAAATGAATCCCACAAGGACTGGAATAATCATTCCCCAGCATTCCCACTGATCAGTTACTAGCCATCCCCTTTAAAGAACGCTTTTTGTGCTTTGTATGTTGATTGACACATCAGTGTACACACTATCCAAAGTTTCGGGCACAGTCAATTCCATTACGTTTCATTGATACACTTTAACCCATTGAAGACAGGCTGATTTTGCTACAACACGCATTTCCCATAGACACTTGCCCAAGTATACTTGGGACTCAACGGGTTAAGTTACATCAAGGAGGTACCAGGCAAGCACCTAAAGTACCTCCTTGGTTACACAAGTTCTTTTTTGTTTGCACACGGAACTGACTTGGTTTCATATTTTACACTTTTTCACTCTAAATGTGAAATCTGTGATTAAAAGAAAAAGATACTTTGACATCCTGATGAGTATGTACTGTCATGTAATAGACTTGACTTTCATATAAACTGTGTGTTTGTTTGTTTGTTTGTTTGTTTGTTTGTTTGTTTGTTTGTGTGTTTGTTTGTTTGTTTGTTTGTTTGTTAGATCCTGCCACATCAATTGAAATACCATTAAAAGTCCCATCAACTGACAGGGTAAGCCCAGGTGATGCTGAGCAGGTACGAGGGAGCTGTTTTATGCTGCTCAGGCCTGCCAAATCTTCTCAAAATATCAAGCATCTAATTTTATCAGGGATAAAAACAAGAACAGAAAAGGAATGGGATTTGCACAACTAATCTTGTTATATTTTGTGGTGTTAGCTATCTCTGATATCCTCATACAGAGGGAGGAACCTCATAAGAAACAGCTGCTTGGAACCAGAGAAATATTCCTTGATATCTGAGGGAGAAAGACTTAGAGAGACTTAAAGAGTATAAAATGAATGAGACCTACAAAATTACCTTGCTATAGGTATAATACTATCTCACTACATCCGTCCTCCTTAGTTACAGTGAGGTTCCACTCTATAACTGTTAAAATATTTTTCTCATTACCATTTTCTTGGGCCAGAGCTTCATCAATGAATGAAACAGCTGTGTCAAAATGCTGCTTGATGTCCGACGTAGGGAAGTCGGAGACCATGAGACCGCAAAACTTGATGTCCACGTCCTGGTAAAAATGAATGGTGTAGAGAACAGTCTGAATCATTTAGCTCTGACTGCCAGTGATTTGCAATATATCTCTTAAACCCATTGAGGACGAACTGCTTTTGCTATATAACATGCATTTCCCATAGACACCTGCCCAAGTATTGTTAGGACACGTCTTCAACGAGTTAAGATAAAAGATTAATTTTGTTAAGAGAAATAAAACAATCATACTGAATGAAAAATAGCAAAGACCAGAGCTTTTTGTCTTTCCAAGCTGACATCTTTACATAGCTGTTTATTGTTGTTGTTGCTTTTTTCTCTCAAGCTGACACTTATCACAAAAAAGGTTACTCATTGAAAACAAATCATTAGAATACTTCAAAGACAGAAAATGAACATATTTGCACTTTCCTTTTGATTCAAAATCAACAAGCACTCATCCATCCATCCATCCATCCATATATACCACTATCCATTTATTGATTTATTCTTTCATTCCATTAGTAACTTATGGTTCATTCAGTCAGTTATGTTATAATCAATCAATTCATCCATTCAGTCATCTGATTTGATTTCAACCCATTCACAAGACATCATACAGTCTTTTGATAGACTTTGCATCGACATTGCAGGATGTTTTAATTGCAATTGATTGACGTCCATGAAGCGTGATTTATTAATCAGTGGCAATACACACCTGGGTCCTGTTGCATAAAAGTTACTATTGTGGTAACTTTGCCATCCAATGGTAACTACCATGGCATGGGCGTCACCAGGGGGGGTGCGTTGGGTGCGAACGCACCCCCCTTCAGATCCTTAAAAAAAAAAAAAAAAAATCAGTCTGCGAGCGACCTCAACGCCGGACGCTAAATAATTAGTCTTTTCTATTTTTTTTTTTATATTTTGCACCAGGGACAAAAAAAAAAAAAAAAAAAAAAATCGTCGGCAAAAACAATTCGTCGGCAAAAAAAAAAAAAAAAAAAAAAAAAAAAAAAAAAAAAAAATTCGTCGGCAAAAAAAAAAAAAAAAAAATCGTCGGCAAAAAACAATTCGCACCCCTGGTTCTGGCAGCACTGATTTTATACATATTATCTACTAGTATTCTACAGTGTTTACTATTTATCGACCGTACTGTACATCCGTACGATATGGAGCACTTATACACGTTTGCATGTACGTGTGCTTCCTACAAGTATGTAGGGTCTATGTACGTTACTTCTGACCAATCCATATTGCCAGCCCAAGAGCGAGCCTTAGCCTCATTAAAAAAAAAAAAAAAAAAAAAAATGGAAAAAAAAATGCAGGGGCAAGCATATCATTTTGCCCACCCCCCCCCCCCCCCTCCATAATTCCAGAGACGAGAAGATTTTCTTATCTTTTTTTTTGACAGAAAAACAAAAAGTTACTTCCATATAAATATTGGAGGGGCAAGCATATTTTAATTTTGCCCCCCCCCCCCCATAATTAATAATTCCCGAAATGAGATGATTTTCTTGCCTTTTGAAAGAAAAAAGAAAATGTTGCCCCCATAAAAATATTGGAAGACAAGCGCACCATTTGCCCCACCCCAAATAATCATAATTCCCGCGATGAAAAGATTTTCTTGCTTTTTTGTTAGAATTCAAGAAATCTGTCCAATTATTTCACCCAAAAGTAGTGGCGTAACTACGGAGGGGGGGGGGGGGGGTGGGTGCGCCCCCTCCCAATCCGCTGGTAAAAAAAAAAAAAAGAAGACTTACCGAAATAGTAATTCAAGTGTTAGTAAACTGCTTTTGAATGAAAGGGTGATCAAGAAATAACATATTTTTCTATGATTTCTTTTAACCATAATTGAATAGGTATATAGTGTGAAACATTGTTCAAAAAGCCCGGACCCGACAAAAGATTGTGATTCAGCGTGATTCCTGGTTGGCATTCTGCATAATAAGCAGGATGTGCGCAGTGTACTCAGTACATCGAACGAAGAGTCGCTACAATGTTGCGCAATGTGATGTATAATGTACACCTTTGTACCTTACGTGTCTTTCTCTATATAAAAATGTCTTGCATTGCCGATAAAAAGACTTGACCTGGGCTAATTCCTAACTTTTCCATGTACATAATACACACACACAAACAAAAACGCACAATTAGTTTAGGGGATGCTCTAAAGTGCAGATTTTGGACATCCTTCCCCTGCTTGGTCACTTCGACGCCACCTCGCTGGTCATACCTCCCCCAGTCATGAACAGAACCCACACCCTTGACTACCAGTGGCAGATCCAGGGGTAGGGGCGCACCGGGCGTCCCCCCTCCCCTTTAATTTCCTAAGCGAAAAAAAAAAAATGTAATGTAGCTTCAAACGGCAGTTTTTGGACAGTAAAATGTCAAAATTTTCAAGCTCGCTCGCTCCGCTCGCCTGCATTTAGTCGCAATGCCATTTTCCTGAAGTTGCTGCCAGTAATTGCCGGCAGTTGCGCCTGGTGCGCCCCCCTTAATTTCAAAAGCGAAAAAATATAGCTACAAACGGCAGTTTGGGGACTGTAAAATGTCACAATTTTCAAGCTCGCTCGCATTTAAATTCTCCTGATATTGCTGCCAGTAATTGCCAGCAGTTGCGTCCGGTGCGCCCCCTTAATTTCGAAAGCAAAAAAGCTATAGCTTCAAATGGCAGTTTTTGGACTGTAGAATGTCAAAATTTTCAAGCTCGCTCGCATTTAATCTTCATGCCATTCTTCTGATGTTACTGCCAGCAATTGCCTGCAGTTGCGCCCGGTGCGCCCCCCTTAATTTCCAAAGCGAAAAAATATAGCTACAAACGGCAGTTTGTTTTTTTTTACTTGTAAAATGTCAAAATTTTCAAGCGTTATACAATTCACCTGATTTTGCTGCTAGTAATTGCCTGCAGTTGCGCCCGGTGCCCCCCCCCCCCCCTTAATTTCCAAAGCGAAAAAATATGGCTAAGAACGGCAGTTTTTGGACTGTAAAATGTAAAATCTTCAAGCTCGCTCTCTTTGCTCGCTCGCATTTAATCGTTATGCAATTCACCTGATGTTGCTGCCAGTAATTGCCAGCAGTTCCGCCCGGTGCCCCTCTCCCCTTAATTTCCAAAGCGAAAAAATATGGCTAAGAACGGCAGTTTTTGGACTGTAAAATGTAAAATTTTCAAGCTCGCTCGTTCCGCTCGCTCGAATGTAATCATTATGCTCTCCTGATTAGTGCTGCCAGTATTTGCCAGCAGTTGCGCCCGGTGCGCCCCCCCCCCCTTAATTTCCAAAGCAAAAAAAAAAGAATACGGCTACAAACGGCAGTTTGTAAAATGTCAAAATTTTCAAGCTCGCTCGCTCCGCTCGCTCGCATGTAGTCGTTATGCCATTCTCCTGATATCGCTGCCAGTAATTTGGTGTGTCACACCGTCATTGCATAATCCATTTATAGGGGGTACAACCCCCTCCGGCACTTCCACACCCTCCCCCCCCCCCCCACCCTTGCTCGCTCCCTCGTATACTAACATCCCCCCCCCCCCCCCCAAGATAAAATCCTAGCTACGCCGGTGCCCTTTCCCCGCTTGGTTTCCCTCAATAAACAGTCAAAGACTAGGGATTGAGAGCTTCCTATATTCCAAATGTCTGTCCAAAAAATCTCGTAAACATTTAGTGTCAAAACGCACCCCCCTTGAAAAAAAGCTGGTGACGCCCCTGCATGGCAACAATACTCAACAGCCAATCAAAATCAAGAATTCCATGGAAGTTACCACTGGATGGCAAAGTTACCATAATAGTAACTTTTATGCAACGGGCCCCAGATTTATTTCATGGTTGACTGAATTACGACTTACGGCGTAGTCTTCCGCACTGGTGTCGACGTGAAAGAACTTTGCTCCCTGGGCGCAGTTTAAGATGTGTGTAATCCCCAGCTCCTTAAGCTTGTCTTTGTCTCCTGCAACAGTTCTGGCACACAAGGGGTTAAACAATGCAATATCACGGTCCATTAACAATAAAGCAATATCCGCCTCATCAATTCATAGCTAGATGACACAGCTGTATACTTTTTAAACCCATCAACCCTGGGGAGAGGAGTCTGCATTGGCCTTTATTAAACATGCTCAGATTGTATTAAAGTAAAGTCTGTGAACCGGCTGACTGGTCCGAATCTACATATCACAAGTACATGTATATATATAATTTTTTTAATCAAGTTTATTGTTTTCATTTGGTCCATGAACTAAAGAAGTGTAAGAGGTAGTACCTTTTACATGTGGGTGTCAGCTCATTATATAAAACATCTGTTGGCAACACTGTTGTCATATATGTCTTGTCGCACACATTTGAAAGCTAACAAAAATTTGCATTTAAATAGTCCTTCTAATGGAACCAAGCAGAGGCCTGTTGATCCATGGTTACTGTGAAACAAGGTATATTGTTCGTGTGCATTTTAATTTTGCGAATTTCGTGAGAGCCAAGATTCGCGAAATTAAAATGCACATAGTATGAAAGTTCTTGTTTTCAATATACGCATTGAATGTTAGAGACAATTCGCGAAAATTTCATGCCACAAAAAAGGCCGTCGGCTCCAATTCGCAAAAAATTTCATGCCGCAGAAATATCACGTTTTATAGTACTTCCTTTCATTGCTTCCTATTAGTTAAAGCATCCATCACAGGTCTACGGCAATTACCCCCTGGGCAATTACCCCAGACCATTAACCTCTCTGACACTAACCCTAATCCTAATCCCAAACCTAATCCTAACCCTAACCCAAACTCTAACACTAAACCTAACCCTAACGCTATTCTTTACTCTAACCTTATCACTGACTGACCAGTATTTAGCCGGGGTAATTGCCCTGATACGATGTATACTTAACTACCACAAGTACCTCTGTGAATTCCTTTCATTGACTTCAAATACACGTACCTACTGCCTACCAGTTTACTGACCGAGGGTGAATAGATTTCAAGGTGTCTTGGCCCAAGGACACAAGATCTGTGGCAAGACTTGAAACCCTGACCTTCCTGTCTTAAAGAGACTGTACAGTACTGGTTGAGGTGGGGATTCATGTTTTGAACATTCCTAAGTGAGATAATGAAAAGCCTCTTATGAAATATGAAAGAGCATGTAATTTTAAGAAGGATTCAACGTTTATTTGATGAAAATTGGTTTTTAAATGGCTGAGATATCCAAAAAAGTGCTAATAATAAAAGGCGACATGCCACAACTTTATCAGGATCTCTTTGTTTCACCTTGTTTTTGGATATCTCAGCCATTTCAAAACCGATTTTCATCGAATAAACTTTTGATATCCCTTAGATCTGCATGCTCTTTGACATCTCATAGAGTGGTTTCTGAACGTGGTTTCTCAAAACGTTAAAAGCTAAATCCTCACCTTGACCAGAACTGTACACACCCTTTAAGAGCAGAGTGCTATCAACTAAACCAAACATAATCGACCTCTACCAACACAGAGGAACTACGAGATGCAAATGCATCTAAGTGACTTATGATTTACAGTGCATGATATGCTCAGCATCACTTATGTGGCCAAATGAATATCTAAATAATGTGCCATATATTCTACTATTTTTCTTCAGATTTCTTGGATACACACACACATACATTAAAAAAAAAATAATAATGATAAACCTTGAATACCAAGATTCTGTCAATAACGTCATCTGCCAAATCAATGGTAGAATACTGATATTATTTTCCAAAATCAAAAAATGTTTGGAATGCACCTTCCCATAGACAGAGTATAACTTGCAAGTTTCCATGTAAGTTGTAATATTATGACGAACAAAAAACATTGAAGGAAATGCGTATCAAATATGAATCAATATAAGAATGCATTATCACAGCATAGTTTCTTTAAAGTAAGGACAAGTTCACCTTCATAAACATAAGGATTGAGAGAATGCAGCAATATTAGTAGAACACATCAGTAAAAGTTTAAGGAAAATTGGACAATCGATGCAAAAGTTATGAATTCTTTAAATTTTTGTGTTGGAACCGCTGGATGAGGAGACTACTACAGCTTGTGAGTCATATGCGTACAACAGTATAAAGAAAATGTAAAGAAAATTCAACATATTTTCACTTTTTTCGCATAATAAAAGAGCACTTGACTTGCCTCTTTCTAAAGGCAGGGGGAATAATATTACCCATAACATTTGCCGGTAACGAATCGGGGAAACGTGTACTTTTTTTCAAAAGATGAAATTTTGTGAAATTCTCTTTATATTTTCCTTATATTGTTGTACGCATGTGACATCTAAGTTATTCACACACTGCAGTAGTCTTCTCATCCAGCGGTTACTGCACAAAAACTTCAAAAATTCATAACTTTTGAACGGATTGTCCGATTTTCCTCAAACTTTCACTGATGTGTTCTACTAATATTGCTACATTCTCTCAATCCTTATGTTTATGAAGGTGAACTTGTCCTTTAACTTTGAAATTAGTTCAA
This sequence comes from Diadema setosum, assembly GCF_964275005.1. Lineage (NCBI taxonomy): Eukaryota > Metazoa > Echinodermata > Echinoidea > Diadematoida > Diadematidae > Diadema > Diadema setosum. The sequence goes on along the minus strand of NC_092687.1, from coordinate 43,898,404 downwards.
CGGGACTATCAGAACACAAACCACTTCAACAGAGAAACTTGGCACCAATCCAGAAGCAAAGGAATTCATGAAGACCATGGAACTCCACAATGGACAAATTTGTGGCCATCAACATTTTGTTGATGTGTGCAAAGTTCGTCTTGTATCAACAAGTGGGAAACTGGCCTTATTTACTGCCCGAATCTGGCAGAATAAACACAGTAACAAAATTGACGGGCCCTAATTTTTCTTGTTCATCATCAAAATATGTCTGCCAAGATAGGGGAATGAAACCTCATGTGGATTGAGTAGATCAGCAATACTAGCAGAACACGTCATTAAAGTTTGAGGAAAATCAGGCACTCTTTTTTAAAGTGGAATTTTGAAGATTCCGTGCTGCCATTGCTGCATGAGAATATTACAGTACAGCTTCTAATGTAACTGTAGAACAAAATAGGATATTTTTCTTTTGTTCACAAAATTGTATTGTCTTCTTTCTACAAAAATGTATAGTAGTCTAGATCCCTTTAACTTGTTTCTGACATACGAAAAGGGTATAATATTCCCCTGCTTTCTAGAGAGGTATTTTAAAAGTCAAGTGCTCTTTATCATGCAAAAAGGTTAAATTCTGCAGAGTTCTCTTTATGTTTTCTTTACATCACTGTCCACGCATGATGTTACAAAATGCCATTCTAGTCTTGACTTCCAACGATTGGCAGCACTGACACTTTTAAAACTTGAAACTTCTGAATGGATTGTCTGATTCCTTCATAAGCCACTCATATGTTCTGCTTGTCAGTTATAAAATGCATACATGTTGTCAGCATTGGATTGAATAGGGAGTTTTAGATTTGCAGCGCGGACGTTTGAGACGACGCTTGAGCTGGACGTTCTCCTCTTTCCTGCGCCGTGTTGAAAAGTAGCTTTAGATTAATTTAAATACAATTGAAATAAAATGGCGCCACCATATGATCGGTGCATGAAGTAGCTCTCTACGTCGTAAATTGTGTGAATGTAAAAATGGCCCGGAACACATCTGTGAAAACCCAGGCACCCAAGCTATGTAGATCGACTTTGATACGCGATTCTGCATGCTCAGACCAGGTTTTTTTTTCCCTCTGAACGTCCCCGTTGCAAAAATCTAAAGCTCCCTATTAGTACTTGTACTGCACATACTTTCCACCGACGTACACGTTCTCGTAGACTTCATCTATCGGGTTTAGTGGGAGCGAAATGCTCTTTCCTCCTTTCTTCAGCAACTCCTGTAGCTCTTCCACGCTGCATGAAGAGGATGTGGTCGAGGATTCTGTTGCCATGGTAACAAGATGACCTGTATGAGAAAACACCTGTGGATGCAGCAATGCAAATTTACAGCACAAGTATGAAATCAGGAAAATCATTTCTCCAATTTGTCCGAATTTTGACAAAGGGCTCTATACACAAAGCAGGATAATATCAATTCATTTTTCTCCCCAACAAGGAGTAATTTAGTTACCCCATCCAACAGCTATGAAATGGCAAAACAACATTTCCACACATACAGCCTCTTTTCCAGCAATGAGTTCAAAGATTTGCAAAGTTTCAACTCTTTTTATATAATTTGTTTATCTGTTTAATATTTCATGTTTTGCCTTTGAAGGACCAACAGTATCAATGACATCTTGAATGATTCAAATCAATTTCCATAGAGCCCTTATTCGGTGAATAATTTGCATGAAGCAAAACATACATTGTCCTACCATAATATACATGTACAACGATGTATGAACATGGCCAAGCTAGGGCTACATGTAACTTTACATACTGTAGTTTACCCGGTGATCAGGTTGAAGAGTTAGCTTACAATAAAACAAACAGAAATATGTGATTATGTCAATTTTCCAAAAGTTTTGACATCTATTGTTTTGCCATCTCATGGCCACCAAGCTGACACATGTTTGTGGCACTCAGATACAAGTTGTACCTTTAATTGGTTTTAAAGTTTTGGCACATTTCTACATTTTTCTGCTTCATGAAAAGACAGTTATTGTGGGAATAGTGAGCATAACACAAACGACAAATTATTTAATGCTAGGCAGCTTACTGAAATTTACTTTCTATGTACAATTATAGAACCTATTACAGTTCTTCTTCTTCTGAGTAAGTGCAGTCCACCATCTGGTGTATTTTCGCACTGTTTGGCGGGTCTGGTGCGGTGTATGTACAGTGCCATATATAAAATAACTACATGATAACTAAGTGCAGCTAAAAAAAACAGCATTCCCCTTCTATCGGAGCTGGAGTTTCTGCACCTCCTGCCTGAAACTGTCAGTAGAGGTACATTTGATGAGGGCTTCTGGCAGAGAGTTCCACAGCCTTATGGAGTCAGGAAAGAATGATTTCTGGTAGAGTAGGGTTCTTGCAAAGGGTACTTGAAGCTGTTGAGAGTGTCCACGGTTTGATGTTGTTACCGGAAGTAGGTTGGTATGAGGGATGTCTGTGAGTCGGTTGAGGATGCGATACATCACCATCATCTTGAGCTGAGCTCGGCGTTCTTGAAGAGATGGCCACTGGAGTTGGTGCAACATCATTGTCAAGCTACTTGTCCTGTGATAGTCTCCTACAACAAAGCGGGCATATCGACGTTGAACCATTTCCAGCCTCTGGATGTTTTCCTGGGTATGAAGGTCCCAAACTGTGCTAGCATATTCTAGGATGGGACGAACTAATGCCAAGTAGCACAACATTTTGGTTTTTCGAGGGCAAGGTCTGATGTTTCGTTGCAAGAATGCACTGATGCTACTTGCTTTCTTGGTGACAGCTTTTATGTGGGGAGTCCAGTTCATGTTGTTCTTGAGATGGATTCCGAGATATTTGGCTGTGTCTGCTTTTGCCAGGATCTGGCCATGGATGTTGTCGGACCATTGGACAGGTTTCCTCTTGTTTGTGATGGTGAGGACTTGGCACTTGAGGGGGTTGAATTCCATAAGCCAGTCACTCTCCCATTCTTGCAAGGCATCCAGATCCTCTTGCAGGTGTTTTGCGTCGGCCTCTGAGTTGATTCTTCGATAGAGCATGCAGTCATCAGCAAAGAGCCTGACGGTGCAACCGAGCGAGACATACTCAGGGAGGTCAGGGAGTTAGAACTATTTGGTATCATAAAACAGCAACAACAAGAAAATGAAATCAAAACAGTAGGGGTCTGTTTCTTTTTCATCACCCTCTTGTCAAATATCAACCATCAATTCTGTGTATATTCTTTGTTTTGTTCTATTTACAAAGCGCAATTCACCAGGTCATGCCATGTATGGTTTAGAACCTAGATCTATCCTATAGCCAGGCTATAGCATACACACCTGTTGTAGCAAGTGTGTTGAGAGTTCCAATGTCCATGCATGGTGTCATTCATCATGACAATGACTGTTCATGATGATGGTCTAAATCTCTAAGCAAGAGTAAAACCAGAAAAGTTGAGAGAAGAATGACAAGCCATGTTCCCTCTTCTTTAAAATTCCCTCTTGCACACGTAAATGTCATTCAAACTACGAAGTAGATACCACGATAGCCGTAACAATAATCAATCCCAAGCAATACAATTTTACGTATCATAAATTTTGGTTGTTAAGAAAAGACCAATTTGACCCAGAAGAGTCCTTTGCCTGTCCATGTTCAGCAACTGCTGTACAGCGCCACTAGACTTGTGTCCTAATGTGGATTCTTCGTCCTGATGATAACGTCAACGAGAGGCAAATAAGTTATTAACTTTAAATGCCTACTTCCAAGGTATATTTCCAAGGTATTAGCATTACCGCCGTTCACGGCACTCAGTCAACTCCATGGTCTCACCTCGCAAAAACACAACGCGTGGGACTGCAGTAGTACAGATGTATTGCATTGGATCCCGTACAGTCGATCCAAAGTAATTTCTTCGCCGGGCCCGTTAATCTCCTACCCTCTTGAAAAGTAGTGTACATAAACTCGCACGAGTACTCACCACGTCGCCAAAAGTCGATGTTTTGAGAGCTTCCGAGCTACCAAAGTCGCTGGAGCTGGATGTGCTAGTGGTGAGGCGTTGCACCAACGACATGCAATGTACCACAACAAACAGTGTCGATCAACATCACGCAACACACGTCATTTGCTCCACGGTGCGGCTGTAAACACAGGGTGGATTGCGCAACCAGGGCGGTGGGAGGAAACGAGGGGCGTGTCTGATCTTACGTACAACGTAAATCACTGAGGGCGGGGCGTTTAGACGTTGACTGTGCAGGTTAGTAATAATGTTATTACAGCTGCAAAACTGTCTTCAATTCAATTCAATTCAATTCAATTCAATTCAAGTGATATTATTTTACATAAGTAATACAAAGCAATAAACATAACGCTTATATGAGTACATAATATTTAAAGGAACTTTGAATCACATAAGTTTCAACAAAACATGGATACAATATATCAACTTTGGTTTTTAGGTAGATAAACAAGTAAGCAAGCTATTTTGTATAAATTGTATTATGGAAAAGATGAATTCACAAGAGAAGCATAGCTTGTAAAATTTGTAAATTCCTCTAGGAGATGAGGGCATCTCAAGATCCGTCAAGGACTCCATCTGTGAAAATGTTTATATCTTGACGTCAGGCGAAACAAACAGAAATAAAGGACTACACAATTAGGGACAAGAACGAAAGCAGGGACGGAACAGGCAGCAAAACAAACTTAAGATAACCATAAGAAAGAAAAGAGAGAAACAAAAACAAGTGTCTACTATTCAGTTTTCTGGAAAGGTTACGAAGGCATGAGTAGGAACTTGAAATTCCATACAAATTTACCTAATAATAAAATGCAAACGCTCGATATTTTAAGAGTACATTTCTTTTTTAAAGAGAGACGTAAATTTTATTTGTACTTACAGAATAATGTAATCATCCTTCCTTTAAAGGGATGGTATAGAGTTTTGGTTGTTTTCCTGATAAAAGGTGGGTCCCAACTTTTATAAGGACCATTTTGCTTCGGGATATATCCGCCATTTTAAATGTAATAGATTTTCACCATATAAATTTTGAATTCCTCTTGGAATTGTATGATTGTTCATACTTTATAAGTAGTTTGATGAAGGTCGGTTTTGAAACGGCTGAGATATCCCAAAACAAAGTGGTTATAACAAAAGGTTGATCCCGCCTTATATTCGGGCCACAACCAAAAACTATACATTCTTTTAAGTTTGTTTCTTTATTTCTTTGTTTGTTTTTTGATGGAGGGTTGTCTTATGTCTTATGTTTTATTAGAAAAAAAAAATATATATATATTAAGAATCATTTTGTTTACGATTTGCGTGATTTAAACAATAAAATTCACAGAAACATAAAGAAGGAGAGTTCGCGGAGAAAAATAAAGAAAATATATATCACGCAATAGTGCAAACTGAGCTTGTTTAGGGAGTTCAATATATTTCATTTTCAGATGATCAAATTCCTACTTTGTGCTTTGTCGTGCGATCAATTTAAAGGGATGGTACGGTATTGGTGGGGATGAAAATTGGGCTTTTAACTTTTTACAAGATACCAAGAAAACACTCATGAAATAGTACACAGCATACCATTCTAAGAGGAATTCAAAGTTTATTTGATGAAAATCGAGTTTGGAATTACTGAAACATCCAAAAACAAAGTAAAACAAAGCGATCGTAATAAAATGTGGGTCCCACACTTATTAGAATCGCTCTGTTTTGGATATCTCACCCATTTCAAAACCAATTTTCATAAAAATAAACGTTGAATTCCTCGTGAAATTACACGCATATTATGAAACATTCCTCATGGAATTACATGCATATGAAACATTTGATGTTTCATATGTAATGTAATATAGGTTTTCCCGCCCAATTTCATCAGATTTGCATTCGATTTAATGATGCAAGCATTCATTTTCAAGCGAATTCGAATGATCATCGAGATCCACATTCAAAAAGCTAAGTAGTTTATTCAATTTAATTTCATCAGCATTCGAATTCATGATTTTGTCACATAAACGTGTAAAAAGCGCGTTCAAATTAAAAATGCACGTGAAACGCATTCAAAATCGCACCAGCACAGATGCAATGAACATTAAGGAATTCAACTTAACGAATAGGCAAACATTTGCAGCATCTGGGCAGTGTTTTCGTTGCTGCTCATGTTCTTTGTATTTTCTCCATCCGTTTGAATAATGGTTAATGGTACAACCGCTTTCAGAAGACGTAGACATGCCAAGGTGCCTGGCGCGTCAACAGATCGACGACTGAAGATACTGAGAGACTGAGCATCGAAATTATGAATAATTATGAAAATGAAAGAATATTTAGTGCAATGTATCTTACACACAATTCACACCTCAAACGTGATTGAAAACAAAATCTGTAAAACGACTATAATCACACTTGACATATCGATGTTCTCATGTGATCTCTAGTTATGTTAGCAAAGTCGGAGTTCAACCATTCTGCAAAATAATGTGATATCCATTTTGATGGGGAAATAAAGTGAAACTAGCCGGGAAAAAAAATGAAAAGAGATGTTGAAATTGAAACAATAACACTGAAAGTTAATGAATTTGCCATTCATCAACGTAAAAATATTCGTAAGAATTGCATAGAATTACAGGACTTGGTTATGCCAATTGAATTTGAACGTTCAAAGGTTGAAGTTGGTATTTAATGCGAATTTGAACGTCTATCCAGCTGGCGCGAAATTGAATGCCAACTTTGAGCCGTTAAATTGAATGAATTTCTCTCTGAATTGAATGAAATAAAATCTAAAAGGAATGATATGAAATGAAATTGAATACTCAAAGAATTAAAATGAACAGTGAAAGTAGAGCAGTGACAAAAATCCCTTGAATTTGAACGCCTTGTCATTAATTCGAATGAAAATCTGATGAAATTGGGCGGGAAAACCTATATTACTGTTATTTATCTGTTGTCAATATGTGTTTATGAATGTGTGACAAACTCAGATTTCCATGCCATGTTTCTATACATAATTTGGACAATAAAGAAATGAAATGAAATGAAATGAAATGCTATCTCATATTTCATCAGACGTTTCTCATTATCTCACCAAAAAATTTTAAACCTGAAATTAGGTCTCAACCAAAACTATACGATCCCTTTAATGAAGGAAACAGAATAGATCTTTTTTCCTTGTCTTTTTTTTAAAGAATAGGGTGGGTGAGGATGGGGCCAGAAAGGGGCGACAATCTCAGTATAAAAGGAACAAAGACGGACGCACAAATCAGGCTTAGGCCTATATGCATTTATTTATGATTATCGCAAAGGCTTCTGTATTGATCTGGGTTAATATATTCTTGTAGGTTTTTTTTTTTCCAAGAAATTTGATATTACAACGCCCAATCAGCAGTGCATCCAAGCAACATAATGACCAATTAAGCATAACTCCTTAATGACAATGCACACGGCCGGCGGAACGTTTTTAAAAGTGGGGCCCATTCCTGGGTTTCATGAGCTAACAAGCAAGCAAGCAAAAAAAAAAAAAAGGCCTTCAGCCCAACTTCTATGCATGGTGCCACTTCCGGGTTTCTTCAGCTGACAAGTAACCTGATGCACTCACTAAAAAAAGGATAACGTCCAACACTATAACCACACAATGCACTAGTCAGATAATTTAAGGACAAATAATACTGACACGCAACGATTTCACATTAAACGCGCAAAAATAAACCAAAAAGAAACAGTAAACAACGGAGTAAGATGTATACAATGTTCACGTTATCAGTTTTAGTAAAGTCGACATTGTTTTTCTAGAAGGTGCCAATCAACCTCCCCTAATATGCGCTTTTGTATGTAGCGCCAGATATGCCTGTATCATAATTATGGCTGCCATTACCCTTGTCATACACGTGATGTTTGAATTTTAGAATAAACGGGTGGACCTAATACGGCAAAATAAATGGTCTTCATAATGAGGCCCTATCCATTCAAAGCTATATGAAATATACACACATAATATGAGTATCTGAATATAAGAACGACCCAAGTCCTTGGAAGACCATTTCGAGTAAACTTAAAAAAAAAACTTCATACCTTTTTTTTATTTTTCCAATAATATTCTATTTAATTGTGATGGGAAGGCAACATTGTATATACAAATTATAACATATATTATTATGACAATTAACATTTACATTAATTGTGGAGAGGCCATTTTGTGTGATGGACTTGGGTCGTTCTTTGAATCATATGGACTTGGGTCGTTCTTTGATTCATATACATGATATTCTGCTATAGAGATGAGAGAAGGATGAGAGAGGGCGCTATAATATGAATGTAAGAATGACCCAATTGAGTCCTTCATTCTTACATTAATATAAGATTTAACTCATTCATTTCAGGCACTTTCGGGGGTAATTAGGATTTATCATTTATACACAAGATGAGTCCATGCATAAGCTACAATTTCCAATGTCAAACTGAATTTGGCCAAAATTGGACTTGGGTCGTTCTTGTATTCAGGTCTTCATATACGTCGGCCGCAAAGTACCTAAATTCAAGATTTCATTTAAATTGAATGCACTTATTTGGAACATATAGTTGCCTTTTCACGAATTTGAATGACCGTCGAGATTCCGTCTCCGGCTTGAAATAAATTTGATTGCTCATTGCTGAAATGCGTGCTCCTATCTCAGTTTTGATTATCCACTCAAGGGTGCTCAGCACGCTCACTTTAACAAAGTTTTCGATGATAATAAAATTAAAAAAAAGTTGCTAAAAATGTCTCTTCTATTCAGCGCATTTCCAGTAAAATACTCATTTCTACTTTTTGTACTGTCTTTCATCACCATCACGATTACGTCAGTATAATATAGAATGGGCTTTTAAATTTCTTCGTTAAAATTTCATATTGAGGGTGTTCATACAGCTAAGCTTATACTTCCTTATACCTGGCAATATATTCCACCCTTTTGATTCACAAGCTATGACATTGTTTGCACGTGATATTTGCACAGGGCGCATTTTTTTTTTTTTTTTTTGACAGTGAAATTTCGTTGCATTCTAGCACTTGATTAACCCTAAAAGGGCCGACGTTTCGCGCTATTTATCTGTAACGCGAGAAGGCCTAGTCGCAAGGCTTCTTGACTTTCTTTGTTCAAGTCTCGCGCAACTGTTGAGACCAAATTTGCAACGTCCGCGCATACTTTTGCGAAGCCACGCCCATTTTTGTAACGGAATGTCGCCCCAAAACGGGCACAATTTTGTGATTTTGTGTACATTTCCTATATGGAAAACAGTGCTCTGTCATGAAAGTCATAAAAACCTGATTATTTTTACACTTTTATCACTTTCATTGATTAATTCTATACTAACTATGGTAGAAAAGTGGTCAGTGACAATTTCCAAATAATAAAACAAAGAAAAAACAAAAGTTGAAAAACAACGAAATACATAAGAAATTCTGAAAACAATAAAATACTTAAGAATTGAAATGAGTTTTGGAAGTTTTTGTGATGTGCAATTGTTGAATATGCTGAAACAGATTTACAGATCAAAAATTAGACTCTCAATGCTTTTAATTAGGCTAAAATATGATCTTCAGCTTAATTTGCATAATTAATTAATTAAAATTAGAAATTGATTGTTTCAAAAAATCTTATGACACAATCTTGTAGATTTATGACGTGGGTCTCACGCACGCAAAATTTCATCGCGATCGCACCACCGATGGCCGAGATCTCGGGGGGGGGGGGGGGGGGGGGGGAGGGGTCGGAATCCGCCCCCCTCGGTCTCAGCATAGCCAAAAAAGCCCCGCCCTTTTAGGATTAAAGTCGATATCAAATTGAATGAAACGCTTGTAGGCCGTTCAGTTGGTCAGATTTTACACTATAATTGGCTTCTGTGTTAAAGTCAAATTGAACGTAGGCCTACAACGCATTTTGATTTCAACTTACAAGAATGATTACAAATCAATACAAGCAGCAACAACAACGAAAAATCAACATTGGACTTGACAATAATCATTGAAAATGATAATGTATGAAATCCATAATTTTGTAGGTGCTATACCGTAACTAATGTGTATTTTATTAAAACAATGACGCTTTTGCTGTCGAGTAGTATCTCAAATTTGGGTCAAGTCAGTGGGACTCGTTCCAAAGTTCCAAAGCAATTCAATGCAGATTCTATACCCCTCCCCCCCCCCCCCCACACACACACACACACACACACACACACACACACATCACACTCCACTATCTATTTCATTTGATGAAGATTTAGGCCATGAAAAAGGAAAAGAATGATAAAAATTAATAATGCGGCGAGCGAGGGCGAAGCAGATTTTTTTTTTTTTCATAGCGCCATCTACTGCCCAATGACCGTCTTCGTAACAGATTGAGAACGAGTCTTGGTAACATTTGCGGGGAGCTCCGGGAGTCATAGCGTCACGAAGCCTAGCTTGACTGAACACAAGAAAGGATAACATTCTGCTCATCTGGGTCCGCATTTTGACCTACATGGAATTTTCACAGTGAATGCAGACAGTGCTAATTAATCCTACTGAGGGACCTCCGCCTTCGAAGTCCCGAGGATTTAATATCATCTTGTCCCAAATTGGATTGTTTATATAGGATATTTCACATTGCTTGTGTGTGCTGCCAGCCAGGTGATTCTGAAAATGGCTGAAAATGGCTCGGAAGCATCGGACATTAGCCAAAGTTCTGATCCAATAAAGGAGGAAGACAATTCGAGCACGCAGCAGGAACGAGACGATCAGTCAGCGGGAAGCTGCGATCAAGCCGGCCTGCCCCGTCGGTCCAGCCTGATCAAGGATGTCGCTAAGAAGCGCTCTCGGAAGAAGACCGTGTCGTTCTCTAGTTTCCCCGAAGAAAAACCTATATCCAAAGGTAAGTTATCAGAATATTTGCTGCCACTATGCACTGAATCCTTCCCGGCACATATGGAATGTATTCTTTGTTACGAGTTTGGTGAACGAAAGGCGATGGGATGAAAATAATGAAATGAAACTTATTCAAAGGGCGGACAGGAACTACGGCAGTGTCAGCAGCGTGTGTAGGCCTATTTACTGCTGCATACGGTACACCGTCGTATTTACTACCTGGCTCTGCTGACTACACTACCCAGAGGCCGGGGCCCAGCAGCATTAGTTCTACTAGTACACATGATCTATTAGGAATATTAGATACACCAGTAATGTGGGCTATTTATGGTGTGTGGCTAGGTAGGTGCGGGTGAAACAGGAGCCTGCATGCCTGTGCAGGATACAGTGTACAACGACATACGCATAGTGTACATACAATATGTAAACCTGTGTGTCTGTTCGAACCTACATCAAGTGCTACAAACTAATTTTGTTATTGTTGTTGTTTGGTGTTGTATCTTTTCCTTTGTTGTTTTTATTCGTGGTTAGTGTCTCATCAGAACAAAAACTTCATTTCAGATTTTGTTGTTGATGAATCAGTTCAACAACTTTGAATTAGAATTCTTCATTGATATTTATATAACTATCACAGTTTCCATTGCATTTGTTTACATAAATTCATCAATAGACCTGAAATGTGTATGATGTCATAATCTCATACTAAGGGCCCTCCTTCCATTCAGAGGATATAGGAATACATGTTTAAACACAATTGCCAGAAATGCACCAACTGCAGCATGCAGATCACTAATTGTAATGTGTACAAGGCATTGCCATTGGCTTCAGCCTCTAGGATGGCAACGCAATGACATACAGTAGGTTAACGGCCCCGTTTCATAAAACTTGTTATCAGTGACAAGTTGTCATAGATGTGACAAGCTACTGAAATCCTCGCATCTGATTGGCTGAGAGCAGTTTGTCATAGAAATGTGGCAGTTGTCATTGATAACAAGTTTTATGAAACGGGCCCCTAGGTCTATTGTCCATTGATTCACTTCAGGTGCCAGTCAAGAAAAACAATAAATCTCTCACTAATAATTCATTGCCCTCTCCGGGACAGCGTCTTCGCTTTTGGGAGAGTACTCATTCATTCAAGGTTCAAGGATTGGAGATGGACTGATTTTCCTATCAAAATACACATTTCCCATTTACCCCAGCCAGAAAATACTCAAGACTCTAGTCTTGTAAATGCTACCACTACCACTACCAAATACAATCCTATGCCTTGATAGCTGACTGTGTCTGGTGACACGTTATGTTTTAGATGATTGCAATTGTACAGTTCCTGCCTTTTTCTAAAATTAACAAACGTAAAAGTTTCTATCTGCTTTTGCATGAATTTATTGAGTTTAGCCTGATGAATTCATAGACTTAACCCTTTGAAGACTAGTCCCAAAAATTCTGGGGCAGGAGTCTATTATTATTGTTTATCGTTATATAGAATTGATTGATACACGGCATTAAAACCAAAACAACATTGTTATTATTTATTTATTTATTTATTTATTTATTTATTTGACCAGATAAAGAATATAGGATACAGTATATCATAACATTACAAACATGAAAGAAAATACCAGAATGAACATTACAAAAAAAAAACAAACACCAAAAAACCCCACTATACTGTACATCTTATATCCACAAATGAAAATCAATTTACATACAAATGTAGTTATTTAATTTTCTGTAGGACAGGAAATGTCATTGCTAAAATCAACTCATCCCCAGTGGGTTATAGGGCTTTTTCAGCACAACTAAACTGTACATGATACAGTGATGATATAAAGTTTTGAACAAAAAAAATTTGGAGTTTAATACTGTGCAGTAGGCACAGGTAGACTTAATATGTAGAGTGTGAAATACAGTGTTATGCGGTAACCTCATCTAATTTTTTCCATATGACTAGAACATTGTCTACAATAGAAATGCATACAAGTATATAAAATTATATGTTACAGTTTATAAACATTTCTTTTCCCAACATGTTGAACAATTGCTGTGAAAATCTACAAATAAACTGTAGTTTGGAAAAAGATATAGTATTCCATGTTCTTCTTGTACAATCAATACAATGTAATACACTGTAAAAATCGCTAGAGCTCACACTGTGCAATGGAACAGTGATTATCAACATATAATATGTAATTATATGGAAATTAAATAGTGCCACTGCCGTTTGAGTTTTTACAGCGCGTAGAAACATCTTTCATACTTTAAAATTGCACAATTATCAAACTTGGTATATTGAAATTCATGACTGATTGATGTGTATTTAAATTAGGCAGCTACTGTGAGACATTTGACAAGATTAAATATATAAATTTCTGTCTGAAATTGAAAATTACACTGTATAGTGAGGTGCCCGCACCTCGTCAGGGGCCCTACATTGTAATACCGTCACCCTGCTTAAATTTGTTACAAGTGCACTGAACAAAAATTTATTCCTGGGACTGTGTTTTAGTACGCTTGAAACTTGGCAGGGTTACCACAATGAAGCAAACTGTGGTGAAAACGGAACAGTTTTTGGCGAAAATCTTAAATTTATATTAGGAAATGTGTTTTAAGTATCATCACGGTCACCCGCACGCATCTTTTACGTGCTTTGTCTATGGGAGCGCGGGTGATGAGTTGCAGGCCCCTTCCTTAGCGCACAACTATTCCGCAGCGTTCGCGTTTGACGATGATAGCTGCAAATATCCGGTACCGATCAGTGAACTTGTGGTTCTGTTGGAATCTTCAGCATTTTTCCTGTATGTGAGTGGGATTTCATAGAATTTCAGTGACGAAATGTGATTTAAACATGCATATATGACGAGGTGCGGGTCACTCAACTATACTGCTGAACTTGTGCAGATTTTAAAATGAAATTGAGCAGTTTGATAACCTTTCTGCAATACCACACTGTAGATGAATTCCATATTATCACATTTATAGCTTGCAGACCTGTGGACTAGAGGGCCAGTTACATGTAGGACAAGTGGATGAATTTTTCAGCAAAGTAACCTCAAGAATTGCTGTGTTAAAAATTTGGTTCTGCTTCATTTTGCACTGTAGGGTACTAAATCATGCATGTTATATACCGGTACTCCCTTTGCCAACAACATGTGTAAAATGTATTGCTGCGGTCTCATTGCATTTGAAGCCACCACGTGACAGTACTTGTACTCGTAACCATAAAATCTCAATTGGCTCTGATACTTAAAGTGACAGGCTGAAGTTACTTTTGGTTGCTGTTAAATAGAGAATGTTTCATTGCTGGTTCTGCTTAAGTTTTTTCACTATCCTGCCTGCCACTTTTCCTCTAGAAGAATATTTGAAGTACAGTGTATTATTGTATCCTTTGCACTACAAAATGAAGTAGTTTTAACTGCAGTACTGTTGTGTAATTACAATGCACAATGTAGTTGCAATTAGCCTTCATATTATAGATTTTGCTAATTTCATATCATGCCCTCCATTTTCTTTCATTTGTTTCTATTGAATAATTTTGTTAACAAAGAGTATGCATTCAAATGATTTTAATTTTACACTGTTTCTTTCAAAAGAGAAACAAGCCTCATGAATTTTTAAGCCATACTTTTGAATTCACTGGGAACCCAAAGGGGGGAAAACTCCTCTACAAATCTCTTCATTATGGAATGTGGAAGAAGAGTACTTTGTGAGTTTTTTTTTTTTTAATTGCATATTTTCGAGCACAAATGCAATGTTTTAACTTTTTGCTGCAAATGGAGATGTACTCGATCAAGTTTTGTTTAGATTGTGCTTGAACTCACACCATTAATCGTGAGAAATTTAGCTTGGCACAATCATTCCAAGTATCAATCACTTTTCTGAATTATCATAAAAATAAAAAATGAATTACATGTGTTATCATTATAAGAATACAAATGCTGCCAAATGGTATTATGCAAAGTAAACTTTGAACCCATGCTGGGTTTCTGCCCACAGTGTGCAAGCATACTAGTGGGATATATACAGTGTACATTGGTCTGAAACAAGGATGTAAACCATGAAACAGGATGTTAGAGAATTCTGTTTTTGGCAGTGCGGGTGAATTCTTGGGAGTTGGGAGGTGATGTTTTAACCCATTGATGACTAGTCTTGAGTACACTCAGGCAGGTAGATGGGAAATGTGTGTCCTAGGGAAATCAGTTTATCCCCAATGGGTTAACTACAGTGTACACTGTATATCCTGACCTCACGTAGGATTTTGAATTCTTGTATTACATTGTAGTTACCAGGCATGGCATGGCTCTTCTGTACTGTGCTACACGTTGTATATTACGTACACTGATTGACACGCCCACTGTACTGCCATCTACATGTATTAAAGCTGATTGGCATACAATGTAGATGCCTGAAAACTAATGATGGCAATGAATAGAGATACTTAAAGGGGAAATCCAGTCCAAATATAAGTTAATCTGATAAAAAAAGAGTAAAATCTCACAAATTCAGCAGTAAAAATTTGACTGGAATTGAATGAAAAATAAAGAAGTTATGACATTTTGAAGTTTTGCTAATTTCTTCAAAACAGTTCTTGTACAGTGGATGAATAGCAAATGAGTGAGCTATCCATGTCATGCCCTCACAATTGTCCACTGATCATGTACAAAAAATGACGAAAATTCAATGTTTAGAACTGTCATTGAGGTCTAAAATTATTGCTGGTTGAATAACTTCAGAATAATAATCAATTAGATATTCCAGGATTTGAGCCTCGGGCATAATTGGATTTGAACGAAAAACTGGAAATTTCACAATTTTATATACAGCAAGTTGTGAGGGGATGACATCCTCGCTTTGCATAAGTTGCAGACTGTTCAAGAACTATTTCCTGAAAAATTAGCGAAACTTCAAAATGTCATAGCTTCCTTATTTTTCACCCGATTTTGACCAAAATTTTGCCGTTGAACTCGTAATATTTTACTCTTTCTTATCAGACTAACTTAAAATTTGGACTGGATTTCCCCTTTAATTCCCCTTATCTTTGTTACGAGCATGTCGCCATGGTCTTCCAGTTAGACTGAGACAAATTGCTATGACACCTGATTTGGTTGGCTAAAAAGTTGATGTTTCACATGAACCCCTGTGTGAGTTTTCAGATTTCACTTTAACCCGTTGAGGACGAGTCCCGAGTATACTCGGGCAGGTGTCTATGGGAAATGCGTGTTGTAGCAAAATCAATCCGTCCTCAACGGGTTTTAGAGACTGAAACAGTTGTATGTTTTCAGCTGGAACTGTATGATTTTTTTTTGTTTCTGTTTATATTCAAGATGAAAACTGAACACATGTACTGTACATTAGATCTGTATAGCAATGATAGAAACCTGCATGTCAACTCTTGATATGGTTGCTACATAATTATGTGTTGACTTCAATGTCTCTTCAGTCAAGTCTTTAAAAAGTTAAACTTTGTTTTATAATTTTAGCTTCCGCAAGTGGGAATACATGTGTACATCCAGAATAGATCTAGTGCTTCTATTCATTCAGAGCCTTTTCACAGAGTTTATTATTTTGATACATATTCTGGACACCATTCGTACATTTAAACAGTACACAAGGTGAATACTCCATTTAAGAAATTATGGTGACCCTTGCCACAATTTCTTCCTTGTGACAGAGAAATTTGAGGTAATTGAGGTATTTGAGGTTTGTGTGTGTGTGTGTGTGTGTGTGATTATGTTGATTTATATTTAAGATCTTACAATCCATAAAGGTTATATTATTTTCTAAGCTACCCTCAAGCTAACCCAAAGCTGAGCACATCAATGCAAGTGCCCTTTTTGGATTGTTCACGCAATACAAAAATTATGATTATTTGTTGGTCAGGAGTGAACGTGCACATCACTCATACTAAAAAATTCAGGAAATTTTGAATAATTCAGTGGGCTGCCTCAAGCAATGGAATTTGCCAGAATCATCTAGTGGCCATCAGTGAGAAAACAATTGGCATTTGAGTCTTTGAATGCTGTTCAGTGTTTGCGTTTGTACAGAACACTGTACTATGCGCAAAGCAAAATTCGGTGAAATTGTTTCATACAATGTGCTTTATTTCCTCATAGATCAAAGCATAAAATGCATTTCATGTGAACATTCTTCGGGCAGGTACAAGTAAGCAGATGTACTATGCAAATGAAACTGTTTATATGTGACAGGGGCACAAAAATAACAGTCACAAAGATGATACATTTGATTGATCTGTTTCAAAACAATATAGAATAATTCAATTCTGACATATTTTTTTTTTATATTACATTTAATCTAATACAAAAATCAAGTAATATTGATAATTCTAGTAACCCATTCATAAAGCTGCTGAAATACTCTACAAATGAATTTGTCAATTGAATCTGCTCAGAGTAAACTTGATAGAAATAGGACACACTACTTTGCCTCTTGACACTATCCCCTATGATGAATCTCTACAAGTTGCTTTGCTTGCAATCATGAGAAGGTCTTGGCCAACTTACGGTTAATTCCAGAGATGGCGTAAATATTCTAGGGGGAATGATAAACGCCAAATAAAAAACAAAACAAAAACATGATGAATCTCTGCTTGCTTTGCTTGCAATTAATGCAGTGAGAAGGTCTTGGACAAAGGTTAATTCCAGAGATGGTTTACTTGAGGGACGAACCATTCAGTGCCATAATCATTTGAAGTAACCTAACAATTCCCATGAATTCTCCTTCCATGAGTTTAAAGTCTTCCATCTCTCTACAGTCAAATTCCCTCAGGATGTCATCCGTTAACCTAACTGTGCTGTAGCACAGTGATAAATGGTTTCCATGATCGATCTCAGCAAATAAAAGGTGTTACAGCATTTGCTCAGCTCTGCAACAATTGCTCTGCTCTTATTTTCTCCCAGGGGGTACGATACCTTATGGTTAGGGTTATGTTCAAAAGGGTTTAGGTTTTAGGTTGATGTGAGGATTAGGATTAGGGTTAGGGTTATATTTGACGGTAGAATTTATGTTTGGCTTTAATAGCGTGCAGATATTTTATGGGAGCAATGTATTGTCACAGGAAGAAATGTCCTGGAAAGAGGCCACTGCAAGAATTATACAGTACCAAGTAGAAAGTGATCAAAAAAAAAAAAAAGAAAAAAAAAGGGCGAGTTGAGCAACTTACTGCTGTATGAGAGTTTCAAAGTCTGAAAGACTGTACTGATTGAAACCTTTTATTTTCTGTGACTCTGGGACCATGGTGCTATGCATTTACCTTTTGGGGTTTGGGTCTCTCAACATCGGTATTTTTTTTTTTAATGGCTAGTTTTCTTTATTGATTTTATGGCAGGTTGATCGTGAAAAGAGCAAAATATTAATTATTGGTAAGCCCTGGGTATAGGAAATGTGGAAAAACTGTACCTGCATTTGTTATATCAGAGTTAATGTTTAGTGCCTCGCTCATTCTTTATGAGATATGTAACAGGTTTATGTGTCATCATAAAAATGATCTAAAATGGCAGAAAAAGAGATTCCCAAGTGTGTGTTCTTTGGTACTCTGATACTGTTTGCTTTTCTTTTCTTTTGTGCTAGGAATTGATGATTAGCTTTGGTGTAGGATAAAAGTTTCTTGTGATGGTTGCAACATCAATAAAAACAAAATAAAGCAAAACAAAACAAAATGAACAAAACAAATGTTTGTATGCTGGAGTGTTTTTGTACACGCTGTTGACAGTACTGAACACAGTCCTCTTATATTGCTCATTCAGCTTTAGTTCAAACAAAATTCAACAATATCTTATAGTGAGAAGCCACAATGTAGAAATGTTCAGTGTCTTTAATAAAGCATACCACGTCCACTCTAGCGTGGTCAGGGTAAGATCTGGAAAATTGCTGGTACTTGGCAGTGCCAGGGCCTTAACCCCTTACGTACTGAGGTACCAAATCTTAACTTCATCAGCCATTCGGTAATCCGGCCAAACTTGACCTAGTGGTAAGTTAGCAAGCCTGTTCTGGTGTAGTAATGTTTTTCAGTCCAACAGGAGGCCACACTGACACTAATAGGGATTAGATTTAATCTCTACAGTCATTGACAATTTGATTTCCAGACACTGATGCCAATTTACCAAGGAAAGCACTCTATCATGATTGCCAATAAATGAACAAAGCTCAATATGGGTTAATGCAATATGAATACTCGGAGGCCATCTTGGCAGATCTGACATACATCGTACATACAGTATACACAGCTTTGTATGAAATTGCATTGAGTTTCCCCCCCCCCCCCCCCCCCCCCCGTACATACACTGTTTTCTTTATTCAAGGGCACTTTGGTACAGTGTAACTATATCTCATCGAGCAACATGTGATAACATTGTTTATCAATTCATTCTTTGATGATGGGTTTTGCGATTGAGTCTGTTTCAGACTCTATGACATGTTTCACTATGTACAATGTATCTCCTTGAAAGAGAATCTCCACATTTTTTAGTCAGTCTATTCCTTGATCGAAGGCTAGATCATTTTATGAGTAATTCATTTTCGGTCCTTTGTTGTTGTGTCGTTAGAGCTCCCTTTTTCTTCTTTCCTATAGATATTCACAACCTACAATGAAATTCACCAAGCCTCCCTGTGAAATATTCATAAAATTTATGCAACACAGCAGGCAATTTATGTATTAAAAAAATGATTGCATTCTGCTAAAAATGGAGGAACCAACAATGGACAACTCTGTAAAAATAGTAATCATTTGGAACATTGCCAATTTGCATTCATCAGGAAGGAGACAACAACATTTCTAAATTTTTGAGCGCTCAAATTTGATGAGTTTGTAGCTGGGGTTCTACGTGTTATACAGTGTAGGTTTATTTTCCATGATAAGGGAGGAGAACTGAGGATTATATTCTTCATAAACACTGTACTTTGTTCTTGATGAAGTCCCACTAACAGGTTACTGTTGTAGGTGACGTTCAAAAACAGCAAAATGCATCAATTGCAAACTAGTGCAAAGGCCCTTTGCTATCTCAAAATCATACAGATTTTCAATTATTTGCATCAAGGCATTGATTGTTAAGAGATTGGGCAATGTTGAATTTACTACCAATATCAGCCATGATGGAACCAATCAGTCATGGGTAATGTGAATATATTTCCCAAAGTGTAAAGCTGCAACTCTTTGCAAGTCACAGAATATATTTCCAAATCTTAACCTGTTAAAAGGACGAGCTGATTTTTGCTTTAACACACATTTCCCATTGACACCTCCGCGGTAACATTTGTACAAGTGTATGTACTCAGGACTAGTCTTCTTGGGTTAAATTAATGTCATTGAGACCCAGCCAATAGGTTGACTTTGCACTTTTTTCTTTCTCTCTAAGAATGCCAGAGATCAACCTGTGATATTTAGGAAGAATCCTGTATTAGGAGGCTAATCATAATTCCATCTCAAGACAATAGAGCAATTACTTGTTTTTGCTTATTTGTGTTTTGTCTGTCATATTGTTTCCTGCACACACTCAGCCCTCAGCCCCTGTAGGTATAGGCACTGGAAACTCTGCTGTTGATGGCAATTATAAAGCAATTATTTCTGACAATGCTGCCAATTATGGAAATGGAGAAGTTAATTTTTCCCCAGCCCTGGACAACTCCGTCATATCGATAGAGTACATTGCAACCTTGTGCACTGAATACAAAAGGAGGCAGTATGCTGTCTGAAGTTTGTCGTGATAGTGAACATCATTTGCAAAGCATAAATCGATTAACAGTGAATACAAATCGACAAAAAGGATAAAGGTCAATTCACTTGTAAAACCAGGTCTTTCATGGCCACATGATATTGATAAACTTATGTATTCTATCCTTTACCATTTCTATGTTGTGGCTATCACACTGTGGAGCTGCTTCGTACCTTTAGAGCTGTGGAGCTCATCAAATCCTGGGTATAACATTTTGCCGCAGAAATCGTCATCTTGCCATGATGGTACTAAGTTGGCAACTCTGAGTTTCAATGTTTCACTGCATAATATCTCATTTAAATGGAGGAAAGACTGGCTTTAGGTAGGAAAATTCCATTGAATGAGCACAGAATATTTTTGACAGTTTGTCAATGTGTGAGAGAAACAGGAACTTCAGTATTTTGAAATATGTTGCCAATTTGAATATCAGTTCTATCCAGATGGCAAGCAAGAGCTTTCTCAAAATTACTGGACAGTTATGGTATTATCTGAAACGGGTCGTTCAATATCAAAAATACACTTTTGTTTCAAAGTATACACAAAAAATTGTATTAAACAAGCCCTGTTACAGAAAGGTTTAACTCTTACTGGGCCACTATGAGTGCTGACTGGCGTAGTAAACCTCATAGCGTTGTGTACATTGGCTCAGAAGGGGTGAAAAGAAATCAAAGAGAAATGTGGATTGAATGAAAGCAGCTACATTTAGTAGAACACATTGATCAGTGAAAGTTTGAGGAAAATCAGACAATTGATGCAAAAGTTATGAATTTTTAAAGTTTTGGTGGTGAAACCGCTGGATGAGGACACTACTAGAGGTTATGGCGTCATGTGTGGACAACAATATAAAGAAAATATAAAGGGAATTCCAAAAAAAAGAAATCATTTTTCATGAAAATCACACATTCCATCAACTTGATACAGTTGACAATATTTAATATGTTAAGAGTAGCAATTATTCCCCCCGCTTTCTGAAAGCGGTTAGTCAAATGCTCTTTCATTATGCTAGAAAAGTAATACTGTAAAAGTGGAAATTTTCGCGGTGTTGAAATTTTCGCGCATTTCGCGCAACCAGAAACTAGCGCGAAAATAAAAACACGCGAATATTTTTGCTTGCCATACGTTCCTGTGCGTGATGTCTTGATTCCGCGGAATTAAAAACACGCGAAACTCTTCTGACCCGGCCTAGCGCGAAAAATTAGTCACGCGAAAATATCCACTTTTACAGTACAAGTTTAAAGGTCCAGTTTACCTTTGGGAGCAGTGATTTTAAAAATGTTCAAAATATCACATTTGATGCATATGTGTAGGTCTGCTGTATCACAAAACATCCAACCATATACAATTTTTGTAATAAAGCCTAAAATGTAAGGAGATACATTTTGTATCAGTATTTTTCTCAATAAACCATAACTGTAGACGGTTTAGTCTGGAAGCATTCTTATTATAACTATTGTTCACATTTTGTGTACTTAACAATACTTAACATTGATTATACGGATTCAATTTTTTTCAGTGGCTGTTTCTATCGCTAACTCACATTTTAGAACTATTTTGAAGTACCAATGCTGGGTTTTCGTTTCATCTGCAAATGGTAAATTATGCCTTTAATCCAATTCTGAGCACAGCAAGTAAGTGAGGACAATTCTGTTGTGGCTAGAAAATCATAAGTTTGACCTCGTTGTTGGGACAGGGCATTATGTGTGACGCCTTTCGAGTCAGTTGTAGTAGGGTCCGCATGGGTCGTGACTCAACGATATCCTGCGGTGTGGCGGCCAGACGAGAGGGCTGGAAAACACGCCCTGTCCCGTCGTCAACAACCATGGGAAGTGTGATGTCATGGAGGTCATTGCTCCAAGTTACCCACCCTCCTCAATGTAGCTCTCCTGTCTTTCATTAATCCTCAATAGTCTGCTGTTCTTGGCTAGAAAACTGTTCAACAATCAGTACAAATACAGTATCCACAAACTACAAATTGTCAGTGAAGTGTAGTTCCACAGAAAAGGGGCACCAGATGCAACACTCAAAGTCAGAGGTGTGTGATATACTGTAAAACGAGGAGTGTTCGCGTGCATTTTAATTTCGCGAGAGCCAAGATTCACGAAAATTAAAATGCAAGTGAAAGGCAACGCATGAAAATTTCATGCCGCGAAGAAGGCCGTCGGCTCCAATTCGCGAAAATTTCATGCTGCGAAAATATTGTGTCTTACAGTTAATACTTTAATACCCCACAAGAAAGGGGAGATTTTACACATAACTTCAAAATATCTAGATCTTTGTTATCAGCATGATTCGCGTACACTCTCCAAATATTCCCTGTACTGTAGTACAGTAGGACCTCGATTATCCGACCACGTGGGAACCGCGGGTGTCTGGATTTAGAATCGACTTAGCGGGAAAAGAGAGTATTCTCAAATACAGCACTTGCTAGCATGTCATGCTCTAGGGTTGCACATAATTTTTCAGGAATTGATACAGAAATAAAATGAAATATAAGTAAAATATCCCTTCATATGTTATTTGTTTGATTGGTAGTGACCAACAATGAGATCGTTAAAGGACAAGTTCACCTTCATTAACATAAGGATTGAGAGAATGTAGTAGCTCAATATTTGGAACACATCATTGAAAGTTTGAGGAAAATCGGACTTGTATCCGTTCAAAAGTTATGAATTTTTGAAGTTTTTGTGCAGTAACCGCTGGATGAGAAGACTACTGCAGTGTATGAATAACGTAGATGTCATGTGCGTACAACAATATTAGGAAAATATAAAGAGAATTTCACAAAATTTCATCTTTTGAAAAAAGTACACATTCCCCTGACTCATTACCGACAAATGTTATGGGTAATATTATTCCCCCTGCCTTTAGAAAGAGGCAAGTCAAGTGCTCTTCTTATAAATGCAAAAAAAGTGAAAATATGTTGAATTTTCTTTACATTTTCTTTATACTGTTGTACTCATATGACATCACGAGCCTTAGTAGTCTCCTCATCCAGCGGTTCCAACACAAAAGTTTTAAAAACTCATAACTTTTGCATCGATTGTCCAATTTTCCTCAAACTTTCACTGATGTGTTCTACTAATATTGCTGCATTCTCTCAATCCTTATGTTAATGAAGGTGAACTTGTCCTTTAAGCTTGAAATGCCCGGACACAGAGACCTATATTCACATCCTACATTGTAGGTACATTTAACCCATGGTTTTAAGCGTGAAATTGACATAAATTTGACATAGGCATTATAGCGCATCAGCACGCATTCATCATCTAGGATGCATGTACAATGTATGTTGGTGCGTGCGATCCATCACAAATGAACGCAGACAATCCATCCATTGGCCATGAATTTGCCTTCATGAATTTGGGTCATATTTTAATGTCAGAACTACTCGTATATTTACATTCATTCTGAAATGAGTTCAATTGTAGTGCTGTATTTTATGTGTGTGTGTGTATGTAAATGCAATAAATAGTTGAAAAATAAACAAACTGCAACAGAACATAGCAGAGGTTTGCAAATTTGTTTTAAGTCTTGTACTTTGATAACATGTTGAAGACTAGTCCAAGTATCACTAGATCAAGTGTCTATGGGGAGTGCGTGTTACAGAAAAATCAGCTCATCCTCAGTGGCTTTAATAATTTATGCTCAGATAAATAATTGCATAGTAAAACTAGCAAATTTTTACCAGGCATTTGTTTGAAATGGCTTTAAATATATGAGGCATAAAGGAAATCGTTGATTCAAAACAACAGACAGCCATACATATTGTACAAGACCACATGATTCGTGATGTAGAATACAGATTATACTCTGCAAAATTCCAGATGGTAAAATAGGTACGCTTGAAATTTTACTTTCAATACTATCAACCATAATGCCTTTTAGTTATATTAGATTACATTCCGCTCCACCAAGTTTTCAAATTGGTGATTTGATTACAAAAGTTTCAGTGGTCTTGCATGCAATTTATGCACACCTATGGCTTTGTACAGTACATGAAGTTTGGACTATTTTTCCTTCTCTTTTGTACGATGAGAGTAACGTACAGGAAGGAAAATTATGATAAAAGAAAAATGTATTTGAGTGGTTCTCTGGACAGACACAGGCTTTCAGTGGCAAAATATTGCGATGTGTTGCCAGATGTACATTACTGCTTTACATCAATTGTGGCTTTGAGGAAAATATCCAGGGTTGTGCGGTTAATCTAATGAAGGCGGAGCATGAGGTGTGCGCGGCATTGACAGGGAGTTGAACAATGCCAGAAATTGATGTGGACGATTTCGTGTCAATACCGGATCCTCGGGGATACGACGGCGACAGCGAGATTCCATCTATAGTCATCGTCAGCCTTTGGAAGCACTGTGCAATGGAGAATTCTGTACACATCTCTGAACGTGTTCGCTGCGGAGTGTGATATATTGTATTGATTTCATATGTACACTGTTATTCAGTCATATAGGTATATATAGAATGCTGCAATTTTGTCATTGAAATTCCAAGTCATTCAATAGTGATGTTGCTTTCAATCAGTCCATTTTCTCCATGTGCTCAATTTCAAATTTAGTAAAAAGGTACTTTAAAGGCATAATTTACCATTTGCAGAAGAAACAAAAACCCAGCGTTAGTGCTCTAAAATGGGTCTAAAATGTGAGTTATGGATAGAAACGACCTCTGTAAAAACTTGAATCCGTATAAACAGTTTTAAGTATTGTTAAATACACAAAATGTGAACAATAGTTATAATAAAAATGATTCCAGACTAAACCGTCTACAGTTACGGTTTATTGAGAAAAATACTGATATCTCCTTTTGTATATTTTAGGCTTTCTTGCAAAAATCTTATATGGTAGGATGTTTTGTGATACAACAGACCTACACGTATGCATCAAAAATGTGAGATCTTGAAATTTTTTTAAAATCACTGCTCCCAAAGGTAAACAGGACCTTTAATAACCTGACTATACCAGGACACCTCACTATACCCACATGCAACCTTCCCCTGTGAATCTGATGTAAAACTGACTGTGGACAAGTACAATAAATCCGTGGGCACTCGCCCACAATAAATAGGGAGCCCTCTACAGCCCAATGCCACACTGGGGCAAGAGATAGAATTTCATCCTCTTGAAATTAGAAGAAAAAAGTATACTTGTCAAATGTAATATTTACAACGCTGTCAAATGGGAAAGGTCTTTCCACACCTTTATGTATGTTTCTATTAAATTTGAAGCAAATCTCCATAGAGCCAAAGAATTTGACTCTGATCTGTCCCTTGTACTAGGGACCATACAGATGGCCATTTTACAAGTGAATTCAAACATGTATAATTTTCTATAGGACTTATTTTTCCCGAGAGAAGCCAGTATTAAGTAAAGAGATATTCGCCTCCACCTCCCCTACATACTCATTTCAAGTACTGCTCTATTGCATTTCAAACTGATTTGACGGTAGTGATAGTCGACATACATTAGTCAAGCTACCTCGAGCAAGCCTATTCTTGTCAGGAAAAGTCATTCTGATATATTAGGGTCTGAAAAAATAATGAATATTTTTATGTCAGCAAACTTTGTATTTGAGCCTCACATCAATCCACTTCGTACCTCGAAAGCTATGATTCTTCATTTCACATGAAGTATAGCTGTGTGTATGGTGTAGTATTTACAGTGTGAAAAGTTCTTCGTTTAAATAGATAGGCATTTTTCGTATGCCATGCAGGATTGGTCGCCGAGAAGTTTACAAAGCATGGGAGATGTGTGTCTCCATATCAAGTTATAGTATCATAATTTTTGCTGATGAGTTTTCCAACGTTCACCTGCACAGATTCTGAGCCTCTGCGTCTCCATATTTTTTTTCTTTCTTCTGGTTTATTCGGTCGCTCTCTGTGTGATGTACATACCAGCTGGCCTCATTGAAAAGACACTTCCCGTTTAGATGAAGCCATGCATTTCCTTGATTGCCAGAAGGTCGTTAAAGAGTACATGAACCCCCCTCCCCCGAAAAAAAGAAAGAAAAAGAAAATAAAGATTGTATACTGTGTACAAACAAACAACTGAGCAACACACCACAAACAACATTAAAACCAGAAGGTAACAGTATTGTATTTGAGCTGTTATTTTTGCGTACAGATATTTTTGCGAATGAGGAGGTCACAGACATTTTTATGAGATGTTGTTTTCGTGAATTGACACCAAGACTGTTGTAAAGTGCACTATCACCCTTGAGCATGGATATATTTTTGTGTGTTGTTAAATTTGTGGTCCAACAATGATTTGCAAAATTTGTGAAAATTATACCCTCTCCAATACAAATCCATAAACAGCTTATTAGTACAGCTTAGTACCATTCTCATTACATTCAGAATTTTATGTTACTGGGATCGTGATCAGGATGGCAACCTGGTTTGAAATTGTACACTGACAACAGAAACCTGTTATTTTAACATTAGATTTGCATCGTGATCCAAATCCCAATAAACTTGCTTTCAAGTGCGATTTTTTTTTTTTTTTTTGCGCAAAAAGAAGTGAGTTTCAATCATGAAGTGAAAAATTGAATGGCGACTGCAAAACTGTGAAATCTTACATTGTATATCCCACAATGCAGTGCATGTGTTGCTCCCTGCTATTTTTACCAGCTGTGGTACACTTTGATATTGAATCAGCCTTGTCACATAGACTGCGAAGCATACCATTCATTAAAACATAATGTTTAGGTTAGCTCTGTGCAGATAATCTCGACCCAAAAAGTTTCAACATCTTCTACAGTGAGAATGCTGCAAAATCAAAAGAATGTGACCTTGATTGTGAACCAAAATTCGAAATTTTGTAATGAGAAAGGCGCTAACACGGGCAAAAACCAAAGCTCATCTTCTCAAGAAAACTTAATAGAAAGCACTGTAGAGGGCAATGATTTCAGTGGATTATGACACATTGACCCAGAAAAAAAGAAAGAATCATTTTCAACATGTTCTCCTAATAGCTTAAAGAAATGGTGCAGTATTGGTGGAGATGAAAAAATGAGCCTTAACTTTTTTGCGAGATACCAAGAAAACACTTATGAAATAGTACAGAGCATACCATTTTAAGAGGAATTCAAAGTTTATTTGATAAAAATCGGGTTTGGAATAGCTGAAACATCCAAAAACAAAGTGAAATAAAACGATCGTAATAAATTGTGGGTCCCACACTTTATTAGGATCGCTCTTTTTTGGATATCCCGGCCATTTCAAAACCAATTTTCATCAAATAAACATTGAATCCCTCTTGGAATTACATGCTCTTTCATATTTCATTAGAGGTTTCTCACTATCTCACCAAAAAATTATAAAAACCTGAAGTTACGTCTCAACTAAAACTAATCCTTTTAAAATCCCTCTCACAAGCATGCTCGCAAACTTTCACTGACACTACTGTGTAGTGCATTGCTGATGGGACTAGCATAAGTCTTCACTGCCTTTCTGTGTCACTCTCAATATTTAACCCTTCCTGTGCCAGGGACTTTGGACAGCGTGTTCAATGCTATGGGGATTTCTGTGCCAATCTGTGCTGAAAGCACAGAATAGATATGATTTCATAAATGAAATGAAAGAGAGAAACAGATCGAGATAAAAAGATATATATTATACAGAGAGAGAGAGAGAGAGACAGACAGACAGACATACAGACAAGACTGACAGACTGAGAGAGAGATGAAGAGAGGTAAAACAGAGAAAGACAAAGAAAAAGGGAGGAAAACATTTTTGCACATTTTTTTTTTTTTTGGCATTAACCCTATAAGTGTTCACATTTCAAAATGCCATTGTATAGACCAATACTGGTGCCAGTGGTATTGAAAGGGTTATAATCCAATTGACTCTCCAATCTTTATACACTGTTGTAGCCCGTCTGTCTGTCTGTCTGCCTGACTCTTTCTTTTTCTTTTCCTTCTCTTTAGTTACGTTCAAACGACAAGTCGTAACCTCGAGGTTAAGCTCTTGCCCCTTCACTTCGATGTGCGTCCATACGACAAAACTTAACCTCGTGGTTAGGAAACCTTGAGGTTAAACTCCTGCCCCTTTGAGTGCGTTGATTTTTGTGTCCACACGGTGCTTAAGGATGAGTGGGGACTCCCCGCGGCTCGTGGTTAGAGCGCTAACCCTACGATATCTTGTGGCTCTTAACATCGAGCTACATGTAACCTCGAGGTTAGCTACATGTACTGTAACTACGAGTGCGTCTACACGGTCCCTAATAAAACCTTGAGGTTAAGGCTTGTCGTCTGAACGTAATTTTTCTCCCTTTCTGTCCTCCCTTTCAGATGATATCGAGTTTTCGTATTGATGTATGACATACGACGTGTTGATATCTTCTTCTTTTTTTTTGCACAATGCTGGTATACGTTGTATATTGGTACGTTATTCCAGTATATAGGACGTTTTTCGAAATGTTGTTTTGATCATATTTTTGTACAATTATCCTACATCCATACATTTTTTTTTTTCATCTGAAAGCTCTCATATATGTATCCATATGTCGTATTAAGTAGGCGGGGCTTATTCACAACATGCACTTTGGGCCTGACCTCTACTACAGATGAGTCTAGCACAAAGTGTAAACATGAAGCGCAAAGCCAGTACATACATGTACTGTAATTTACTGAATTTTCGCGAATCGGGACTTCCCGACAATTTCGCGAGTGGTTAAATTTGTGATCGTGGAGTCCTGTACTGAATGGAGGAATGTATTATACGCGTATGTCACATTCATATCGGCATAAAGAGTCAGTATTTTCGTGTGTCTTTAAGTTTGCGAATAGCAGCTGACTCGCAAAATTCACAAAAATAAAAACCTCGCAAAATATTCGGCGTATACAGTCGTAGTTCCTACTGCTGAACAAAGAGACTTTAATACATGAGCTTCCCATGATTATTCAACTGGCATGAGTCAGAGGTCTGAATGCTCCCATATCATTGTCGGATAAACGGAGCGTTGCATATGAATGGGGTCATCAGGGAATAATTTTCCAACTCACATGATTAGCAACTTCAGCTGATTAATAATGTATTTCAAATGGTATCCTGTACACTTCTATGGAAGAAAACTCCCACACAAAAGATAGTTTGCAGGGAATAATTTTCCTTCTCAAAATTGAATAGCAATTTTTGTCGATGGACATACATTTTCAACAAAATGGTATACAAATCTATGTAATGAAACTGCTATGCAAATTACATTTTGTATAGCAGTCATACCAAAATGCATAGCAAATTGCTATTCCCTGGTTTGTGTAGCAGTGGTGTAAAAATGCATAGCAAATTGCGATGCGATACCAGGAAAAAATTATTTCCTGTGTTGCATTTCCACACGCATGACTATCAACTACAAGTCAGTACGTCTGAAAGTATCTTGTCTCTATATCGGCTGCATTTTTTTTTTTTTCTCTCTCTCTGTTTTGTTGAAGAAAGGGGTTTGGGCGGGATGGGGAAGTGTCGCAGGTCCATATGGCCAAATTATTTTCATTTGTACAGATGCTGCTCTGATCTTTATCGCTGGTGCTCTGATCTTTATCGCTGGTACCTGTTCGGCAGGATCTGCTGTACACATGTGTAATGGGATTCCAACCCCAGCTGGTTCAGGAATAGTTTGGGTCACACAGAGGGGTATATCACCAGAGAAATCCAGATATTTTTGATATGCTAATGATATTATATAGGCCTACAAGCTGTATCATGTTCATCACTATATACTGCATCTAAATAATAACTCTCTTGCATACAATATGATAAATAGTCTTTGATGGTTGTGATTTGTTGAATGGGTACTGTATATGGCGAATATTTTGCGAGGGTTTTTATTTGCGCGAATTTCGCGAGTCAGGTGCTATTCGCGAAATTAAAGACACGCGAAAATATTGACTCTGATCCCAATGTGGATGTGACATAGGCCTGTACAGTTGTACATTTCTCCGTTCATTACAAGACTCCACGATCGCGGATTTAACCACTCGCGAAATCGTCGGGAATTCCCAATTCGTGAAAATTTAGACTCGCGAAATATATGCCGTATACAGTACCACTTGACATTCATTGATTTCATTATAATTCACGGTTGTGATGCACTGTAAAACCAGAAATGTTCATGTGCATCTTCATTACGTGAGTTTTGTGAGCATCTCCAAAGGACAAGATCACCTTCAGTAACATAAGGATTGAGAGAATAGTAATATTAGTAGAACACATCATTGAAAGTTTGAGGAAAATTAGACAATCCGTTCAAAAGTTATTAAGTTTTGAAGTTTTTGTGCAGTCACCACTGGATGAGAAGACTACTGCAGTGTATGATGTCACATGCGTATAATAATATAAGGAAAATATAAAGAGAATTTCACAAAATTTCATCTTTTGAAAAAAGTACACATTCCCTTTCGGACTTGTTACTGACATTGATATGTTATGGGTAATATTATTCACATTGCCTTTAGAAAGAGGCAAGTCAAGTACTCTTTTATTATGCAAAAAAAGTGAAAATATGTTAAATTTTCTTTACATTTTCTTTTACGGTTTTACTCATATGACATCACGAGCCTTAGTAGTCTCCTCATCCAGCGGTTCCAACACAAAAATGTTAAAAATTCATAACTTTTGCATCGATTGTCCAATTTTCCTCAAACTTTCACTGATGTGTTCAACTAATATTGCTGCATTCTCTCAATCCTATGAAGGTGAACTTGTCCTTTAATTTCGTGAATTTTGTGCTGGTCTTGTAAGAGACCAGCAAATTTTGTGAGAGCCAAGAATAAACTTTCTTGTGTCTACTGTTTACATACATATTGAATGCTAGATACCAGTGGCACTTTGTGAAAATTTTATGCTGTGATAATATCTAGCTTTATAGTATTTAGGCTTTTGATTCTTCCATGGGAAATACTCCTAGCCTTGACAAATTAATGTTCTGAATGATTCTAACTACAGTATAACAACTGTTGCAAGCTGTCTTAGTCTCATGCACTATTCCAGCCAATCAATACATTCTTATTCTTAACTAGCCCTCCTTTATACAGGGGTCGCGCTTAACTTTTTTTTCAACTAGCCAGGCGGACTACTTAAAATCAATTTTAACACTAAAGCAATATTTTGGCTAGCCAGACGGACTAGTAACTTCAGAATTTTATGATTTTTAGCTAGTCCGACGTGATTTTGGGTGGCCAATGGCCAGCGGACCATCGCCAATTTCGAACCCTGTTTATACCAGGGCCTTTTGCTTTAAATGGTGAAATATACTGCATTAATTGAATGCATTATGTCATACATTCATCCTCCATTCAAGATTAAGTGCTCCAGGCATTCTCTAATTTTCTGCATTTTATTGTACATGTAGCAGTTCAAACTGTTTTTTCCTTTTTATTCAGTATTGGTGTACTTTAATAGAATTCTGCTCTTGTTTGTAAGTAAAGTGACCCTTTAAAGGCATAATCTACCATTTGCACATGAAACAAAAACCCAGCATTAGTGCTTTAAAATGGTTCTAAAATTTGAGTTAGGGATAGAAACAACCACTGTAAAAATTTGAATCCGTATAATTGATGTTAAGTGTTGCTACATACACAAAATGTGAACAATAGTTATTATAAAAAAATGTTTCCAGACTAAACCGTCTACAGTTACGGTTTATTGAGAAAAACACTGATATCTCCTTATATTTTAGGCTCTATTGAGAAAATTTTATATGGTAGGATGTTTTGTGATACAGACCTACACTGTATGCATCAAATGTGATATTTTGAAATTTTTTGAAATCACTGCTCCCAAAGGTTGAGATGGTGCTACAACATTTTTTGATGATGGTTTTTTAGAGATGATGACAAACCTCTTCTGAAATATGAAAGAGCATGTAATTAAGAGGAATGTGAAGTTTATTTGAGTCAAAGAATTGGTTTTGAAATGGCCGAGATATCCAAAACAAAGCAATCCTAATAAAAGGTGAGACCCACCTTTTACTAGGATCGCTTTGTTTTATTTTGTGTTTGAATAACTCGGCCTTTTCAAAGTGGATTTTCATCAAATAAACATTGAAAAACCTCTTAGAATTGCTTGCTCTTTAACATTTCCTCAATTGGTTTCAAACTTGTATCAAGCAAAGAGTTAAAAGCTGAATCCTCACCTAAACCAATGCCATATCATCCCTTTAAGTGGCTCTGATCCAGTTGGATCAATAGGCAAGGGGCACGCTATCGTGAAAAAATTTACCGACAGGAAGGCGAAGATATATTGCAAATTACCACATGCCATATTTCAGCCGGCCAATCAACATCACAGTTACTGTTTACCGCTTGCCCGTTAAAAAAAACCTTTTTTTGCGCACTTTTCCCCGCGACCGCTCAATCACCATCCCTGGAAGTCCGCATTTTTCCTCCATTCTGTGTTTAAGGAGTCCCTTTCTTCACATGGGTGCTTTTAACTCACCGCAAGACATTTAAAGTGGTTTTTATGTTTGGTTTTTCTTTTTCTTTTTTTCAGGTCTTGTTGTAAGAGACATGTACATGTACACCACATTCTGTATCTGGGAGTAGCTACATTTTATGGTTAACTTTTAGGTTTCCATGTAGTGCATACTTTATCCAGATGTATTTAGAAAGAAAGAAAGAGAGAGAGAGAGAGAGAGATAAAGAAAGATACAATATATGCATTGGATAGAGAGAGAGAGAGAGAGAAAGAAAGATTTATAAAGTTGAAATAAAAGTTATAAAGTTATAAGACAAAGTTTTATGATTATATTACATACAGAAAGATATGAAAAACAATATACCGTTGATTTGTTGATCATACAGTGTATGTTATAGAGAGACAGAGACAGAGAGAGAGAAACAGAAAGAGAAATATATGGAGACACATAGATAGAGAGAGAGAGAGAAAGAGAGGGAGAGAGAGAGAGAGAGAGAGAATAAAAAGTAAGTGAGTAGCACATTGATGACTTCCAGGTGGTTTTTGTGGCAGCCATTGATTGACTGTCCAGGCTGCCCAACCCATTCCTTTTATAGCTGTCTGTTTGTGCTGTGATACTAACCCTTTGCCCACCAGAGCTTGATGAATCCTGTGCCTTGTCTCTAAGGATAAAAATCCAGGAGGGGATGGGTTAAGTTAATGGGACCCTAAACATGTTAAAGGGACTGTACAGTGCTGGTGGAGGTGAGGATTCAGGGGTTTATAATATTTGTTGTTGTTGTTGTTGGTGAGATGAGAAACCTCTTTTGAAACATGAAAGAGTGTACAATGTCAAGAAGGATGCAATGTTTATTTGATGAAAATTGGCCTTGAAATGGCTGAGATATCCCCAAAAGTGATCCAAATAAAATGACAGGGCACAGGTTTTATTAGTATAGCTCTTTGTCTTTCCTTGATTTTATATCTCAGTCATTTCGAAACAGATATTCATCAAATAAACTTTTGATTCCCCTTTAGAATTGTATGCTCCTTGACATTTCATAGAGTGGTTTCTAAGTATCTCACAAAATGTTACAAGCTGAATCCTCACCTCAACCATTACTGTACAGTCCCTATTCAACTCATACTATGTACAAGAGTGACTGTGTTGTTATCTGCAGACACTTATGGAATTATATCCTCTACATGTAATTACAGAAACTATGTGAGACATGCTTACTATAGACACATTGAAATAGACATTAGTGTGATGATAACTACCATACATATCATGTATTATTATCCCTTCAATAAAAAACAAACAAACAAACAAACAGTTGATAACATGCCATTTGCAACCTCTTTTGATTATCTGCACATTGAACAAAGAGTGTTGGTATTATTCCTTGATGCATTCATGACATTTCTGTAAATATGTTTTTTGCGTGTCCAAGGACAAGCGCTGAACGCCTATACTCTTTTAAAAGGCAAACAACAGGATGATAAATTTCCAGCATTCAGACCAACACTGAAGATATCCAGACCATTTCACACCAGTCGAGATATACAATTGCAATGCTGTATTACATTACAGTTATGATTAAAATTATGATTAGAATTTTTGTCGGTACACACAACGAAGGAAAGCTAGGCAAACTCTGTGGTTTTCAGTGCTGAAGTAAAGAGATGAGACTTACTTCTTTCTGAGTTCATATCAATCTCTCTTAAGCAGTATTGAAGTACATGTATTTAACCCATGGAGGACGGACTTATTTTGCTATAGATGTACAACACACATTTCCAATAGACACCTACCTGCGTATACTTGGGACTCGTCCTCAGTGGGTTAATAGCGCACACGTTGACTGTAGTTTGAGCATTTGAGGATCGCGGATGTTCTGGAGAAGTAGGTGAAACTTTACCGTAAGCATCACTCCTCAAAATAGAATTTGGAGGTCAAGCCGTACACGCAACAACTGTAAAACACAATATTTTTACGGCATGAAATTTTCACGAATTGGAGGCGATGGGCTTTTTCGCAGCATGAAATTTTTCGTGAAATGCCTCTGAAATGCCTCTAACATTCAGTTTGTGTAGTGTAGACAAGAACTTTCATGTGCATTTTAATTTTGCAAATCTTGGCTCTTGCGAAATTTGCGAAACTAAAGTGCACACGAACATTCCTCGTTTTACAGTATTTCGTTTTGTAATCCTGGAGAATCGTTATTGGAAAACACCTCCGGACCGTTTGTCATTAGCATTTAATCAGGATTCAAATCACCCTCCAGGAATGCAGTTTGCATTTACACACAACCAAAATGTATCATTTCAATCAGGATGTCGGTGACACACAATTAAAGGGATCGCACAGTTTTGGTTCAGACCTAATTTCAGGTTTCTAACATTTTTTGGTGAGATAATGAGAAACCTCTTATGTAATATGAAAGAGCATGTAATTTAATGACGAATTCAACGTTTATTTGATGAAAATTGGTTTTCAAATGGCTGAGATATCCAAAAAAGAGGGATTCTAATAAAGTGTGGGACCCACACTTTATTACGATCACTTTGTTTTACTTTTTTTTAGATGTTTCAGTCATTCCAAACCCGATTTTCATCAAATAAACTTTGAATTCCTCTTAAAATGGTATGCTCTGTACTATATCATAAGTACTTTCTTGGTATCTCGCAAAAAAGTTTAAAGCCCGATTCTCATCTCCACCAATACTGTACTATCCCTTTAAAATCATGAATCAAACGTGAAAAACGTGTGTTTGTGTTTATGTGAATTTGTGCATTATGCTTTGCCTTACAAGTTGATATATCGTCGCTGGGGCGACAAGACCTCGTATCTCAAAACTGTCAAATGTTCAGGAGAGCCAAAAAACATGGCGGCCAAAGCACTATACTGAATGGGATAGCCGTTCCTTTGACATGCCGTGGTGGCTTCATTTTTGGGGTAAGACAGCTGGGATTTGGACAGGACATCACTTAACCCTAACTAGGCCGGGCTATTTAGGAAGATCATAGAGCCGGGGGGGGGGGGGGGCCTCCCAGGCCCCCCCTCCAGATCTCGGCCGTCGACCGCGCGATCGCGACAAAAATTGGCACACACATTGCCTATGATGTAATCTAAAGTACCATGAAGTTAAATTTAGAAAAAAAAATATCATTTATGCTAAATTATGCTAATTTATGCGTGATGATGCATGAAATCAGACAATTTGGTATAAATCACTAAATAAAGCTCAAAATGGGCACATTTTTTGTGTAAATATTCTTTTTAGTGTCCTGAGCAAATATAAGAGAAAAAATTGTGCCATCAGAAAAAATTTCTTAAGTATTTTATTGTTTTTTTGAATTTCTTATGTATTTCTTTGTTTTTTTCGACTTTATGTTTTTCATTGTTTTTTCGATGAAACTTGTTTGCGACATTGTTCCGAACAAGAAAATATATTAATAATTGATTTTAATCAATAAAACCCCCAAATAATCATGCTTTTGTGAAATTTGCCTTAAGCACAGTTTGCATTGAAATTGTACACAAATTCACGTTTTTGAGCAATTTTTGGTCTGACATGCACATACATATTTATGCGCAACTTCAAAACCGCACGCCCGGGCATCGCAAATTTGGTGTCAAAAGATGCGGGAGACTTGAAAGAAAAAAGTCATGAAACGTCGCGGCGATAGCTTTTCGCGTTAGCGATACATTGCGCGGAACGTCGAGGGGGGGCCTCGGAGGCCCCACCCCACCCCCCCCCCCCCCAGGCCTAGTTAGGGTTAACCAATTATTTGACCACTAATGCAAAAAAGTCATTTTCACCAAAATTTGAGATACAAGGTCTTGTCACCCCAGCGACGATATAGTTTTCTTATATATGCTCCTTTTTCTTGGAAGTCTGCTAAATCAGGGAAAAAACCTGACGAATATTTTTGTAGAATTATCGCTCTGTTGAGGTAAATGTCATCAGTAAATGAAATTTGTGTCATTGAACATCAACATTTCATGACTGTGTACTGCAGCTTTTTTCTTTTCATTTCAAAATTTGATGCTCATAAACGTAGTATGATATCAATTTCAGCTTCAGAAAGGGTGTTCTGAAATTTGTTCACATTTTAGTGTAGAAATATTCCAAGCAGCTGAGGACATGATGTGAAAATAAGTGCTTAGTTTCCATAGCAGGATGTTCATGACACTGATTATTTAAAGTTCAAGGGTGTGTACAGTTCTGGTCGAGGTGAGGATTTAGCTTTTAACGTTTTGCGATATATTCAGAAACCACTCTATGAGATGTCAAAGAGCATGCGATTCTTAGGGGTATCAAAAGTTTATTTGATGAAAATTGGTTTTGAAATGGCCGAGATATCCAAAAACAAGGTGAAACAAAGAGATCCTGATAAATTCTGGATCACAACCAAAATTTAATCATCTGTTCCTTGTGTCATTATCAACCTTTCCTGCAAGTTTCATCCAAATCCGTTCTCAACTTTTGAGTTATTTCGCACACAGACAAACAAACAAACAGTAATTAATTTGAAAACATAACCTCCTTCCTTGGCGGAGGTAACAACAAAGAAAAGAATGTACTCATGATTCCTTTCTCATTTGAAAGCTATGAGTTTGTTGATTGTCAAAGTTTGGAATAAGAACTAGAAAAAAGAGGCCCATTCTGTGCACCTCTCTGATTTAATCAGCAAATGAACCATGAGAGAAATACAACAAGGAAAAGTAGAGGAGGTGTTTCTAGTTACGCTGGCAAACTCGCTTGCAACAGATGTTTGAAATTTGATCAAAATCAGATACTCATTGTGTGACATTGCTGCCGTTCGAAATGCCACATAGTCGTCCGGATTGTTGCCCGGTGGGTTGGATTGCTCAAAATAGCTGAGCTGAATGTGACATTGCTGGCGTATAGGAGCCCTCGTGTGTTTAACATTCACAGTGTGTTGAATCTCTCTCCATGGATAAATTTTCCTCTTCCCACATTACACACACACACTCACAAGCACAAGACATGCTGTTGCTTCAATTTTTGTTTGTGCCGGAGTCGACTTCCGCCGCCTCAAAGATGCATAGCAAACGAGCCATTTAGAAAAAAAAAATGTTTTCCAGAAAGCAGAAAGCCATAAAAAAACGTAACAAAAAACCGAACCCCCCAAAAAAAATAATGTTGAAATTTTACTTTTGGGATGGGGTCCAACCACCCATGAAATCAGCAGTAGAACTTTGCAATTGAAAAGGGGGAGTTTATTCAAGTTCATGAAATTCTTCTGTTGAGATGTTTTCATTACATTTGATTGACAAATTTCCCTACATTGATGTATTCAATAAGCACTGAATTGATCAGTGTTTTACTAGTAGCCATGATAAAAATCATGGACATACATACTCGAGCAGTATACGAACCTACGACTCGAGCAGGATTCAAATCTACGACCTCCTGATCACTGGTGATCAGGAGGTGGTACATTGAAGGTTCGAATCCTGCTCGAGTATGTATGCCCATGATTTTTATCATGGCTACTACACTGTGTACTAAAACACTGATCAATTCAGTGCTTATTTACGTCGATGTAGGGCAATTTGTCAATCAGTTGCAAGCTGGAGTTTATATGAAGATTTTTGTGTTGATTATTGATAGACAATATCTCATTTCATTGTATGCTGGTTGCTCAATCACTGTTTGTAGGAAACGAAAACCTAAAGAAAAATGTGGATTGAGTGAAAGCAGCAACATTAGTAGAACACATTGCAGTGAAAGTTTGTTTAGAGACTCCACAATGGAAGAGGAATGCAAATTGTATCGTTATGTGCACACACATTTCCCCTCTCACCCACCTGCGTTTGATAGCACACCTCCTCTTGCATGGCACTTGAAGCCGTTGCCGTGGCAACCCTTCTATTCACGCCCAGTCTCTCGGGAGGAAAGCTGCAACACGCGCCATGCCATGTCATGGAATTAGAGTGGTTCAGAGGAGTGAATTTATGATACATGCATGCATAGAACTCGTTGAAGGGGGGAAGCAGTCCTGTGTGAATGCATCATTTGCGCTGAAATAACCAGACTTTCCTTATTACACATGCTGGCATTCCCATATCGAATTCAAATATCCACCTGCTTAGTTCGTATTGATTGATGTTCTTTCCCTGATGTTTCGCTCTCGGTAAAGGTCAAAAGGTCAAAATCTACTTTTTCTTTGCCATATTGATATATGGAAAGCATCAATAAGGCCTGATAGTGTACATATGAAAGATTGACACAGTACTACAAGTATATTTTAGTATACCCTTTTGTTCTCACTAGGACTTTGATAGATTCAAGTCTTCTTCTAAATACTGTCATTATCATAGTTTTTTTTTAAAATGTATATTACATTTATTTGTTTTGATTATTGTCATCAAATGAGAGTTTTTAGTGAATGGTGTTTCTGATAGGTAGAAAGCTTGTACATTCTTGGCTACCTATGTAATCACTGATTACTGAAACATACAAGTTTATTAAATGCCTTGTTCTGTGTTTGTTATAGTGCTATCTGCAAGTGAGTCATTAATGAACTTGCATTCTTAATATTTGCTGTTGTGTCAACATTGTGAAATCTGGCTCGAAGTGTGAAACTTGCCTGGCACACCACACAAAGTACGTACATTAACTCTTTATGTGCCACGTTCGCACGTCCGACTCAGTCGACGGCGTGCCAACTTCGCATATTCTGCTCAAATGCACAAACCCGCCCAAGCCGATCAGTAAATCGCCCAGTGCCACAGTACAATGGAAACATTTCACACGGTACCATTCCTGAATGCGTAGCTGGTGTTTTATGTGGTGATTGAATATCAACCAGGGTTCCTTCCTAGATTTGCAAGTAAATTATATGTTTGTGTCAATGGATTGTGTGCAAAAGCATACCTCTACAATAATATAGTTATTTCTCTTCTGAAAGTTTTAATAATTATAGATTTGTCACGCAATTTACATCAAACTGAAGCTAGGCATTTTCTCTACAACTTTGCTCATTACATGTTGAGGGTAACACAAATCTATATAAGTTACATAGATTTGAAAAACAGAATGTTTTCCCAAAGCAGGACTACATCACTGTCTCAGAATAATGTGGCATAGAGGGGGTTTACACCGTGGCACATAAAGAGTTAAAAGTCCTCAACTGAGATGTGGGTTCTACAATGTGGATGTGTACAAGGTTCAAGCAATTTGGCAGTCTGTCCTATTTTGCTGCTGTTACCAAACATAATCTTCATTCATTCATTCATTCATTCATTCATTCATTCATTCATTCATTCATTCATTCATTCATTCATTCATTTATTTCCATATTAAAACAACATTTACAAATATCAAAACACGATAACCTTAGTACAATAATTCATACATTTTTAATGAGGGATCATCTATAGAAAGCACACAAGAGGCTTGTTGGAAATGATCCTGTACAAACAATTCATTTCAATTGAACAATTATCAGACAAATTCAATTTATAAAACAAAGGTGGAAGATACAATGAAAAGAGAAGAAGAAAAGGCAGAGGTTGAAACAATGCATACTTATACTTATTGTTTGAGTACATTTCATCTAGAAATATATTTTTTTATAAAGCCCTTTAATGAAACTGACGTTGATCTTTAATTCTTGTAGTCCAGCTTCTGTGGCAAATCATCTTATTGCTATAATACACGAATCTCATGCATGATCTCTGGTTAAAAAATGGCCATAAAGGCATTATTTGCATAGTAACTGACCCTGTACATTTCTTTTGTTTTTAACGTTGTGACATTCAAGTTAGTTGTGTATGTGAGCTTGTAAGTGTGTGTTTTCTTTCTTGGGTTAAAAATAAAAAAAAAGAATTACTTGTAAGATACATTCTATCACGTTGCCCCTTGATCTTTATTCAGGTTATTTATAAAAGCAAACTACAGCTGTACTTTGATCTTGATGGTACAATGTAGTTTCTTCTGCCTGTACCTTAAAATACAATGTGTTCTTGTTATACACATAATCATTACCTCCGCCTACGAAGGAGGTTATGTTTTCATTGGCATTTGTTTGTTTGTTTGTCTGTAATGTAATGCTGTAATGTGCGTGCTCTGCTCGGGCTATGTGCTGTGCAGCTGAAGGCTGACAATGCAAACAAAATGCTTCTATATTGGGAAAGTAGGTGATTTTTTAGAATCCATGAATGGAAATCAGTGATCTCTTTCGAAGAACAAGATCAGTGGTGGAAGTGAGTAGCAGGCTGGTTGTGGAGGTCTGTGGTCCTAGAGTGCATTTCTAATTCATTTAGATATTCATTATTCAGCACTGATATACATGTATTTTGAAGAGAGCATTGCTGATAATGATTTCATTTCTACCAAAAAAAAAAAAAAAAAAAAAAAAAAGAGAGGAAAAATAAGTGTTGATCTTCAGATATTTTCATTCTGCAACTGAATTGATCTTGATTCTCTGCCTACTGCTGAGCATGCCAAAACATGCCTCGTTGTACTTTTTTGGAATCCGTGATAAGCAAAAGGATTATGGGGAGCAAAGATTATTATGAGCAAATAGATCAGGCCTAAATGTCACATTATGGATACTATTTAGGGAGTTTCATTGGTTCTGATTGAACCCAGTCATAATGATAGAGGAGATCGGCATGGGACATGAATAAGAAAATTACCATGCAGGTAGGTTAAATATAGCCCATGGGCTATTAAAATTCAAATTTTGATTGAGCAAATGTGCATGACATACATGTGAACTGTTACATGGGAATAAAAGGTGAAGGCATGCCTAACATACAGGACTTATATACTTATGGATCTATTTTATGTTCCTTGTAGTCCAAGGACTCTATCAAACTATTGATTTCATTCAAACTAGCTATCCAAATAAAGCAAGGGTACCCTGGTAAAGTTGTATTTTCTTTTATTGCCTAACCTAGCAACGTAAATCATATTCAGGAAGGGAAAAAAGATGAAGGTATGAAATAGATGAGAGAGAGAGAGAGAGAGAAAGAAGAAATGGGAGATATATAAATGAGATAGGATCTGAGTGAATAACATCCACAGTAGGAAGAACAATGCTAAAAAAATGGTAGATGCAGAACAACAATAAATGAATGAAACTTTTATAAAGATTTGAAAAGAACAAAAGGAAAATAAACTTAATGAGGGCACAATGATGGCAAGGAAAGATGGAATGTGAAAAAAAGAGATTAAAACAAAAATTTCAGTTGTTTATTAAAGTGAATTATGTACATTGTACTGTAAAACCAGAAATTTTTACTTGCATGAAATCTTTGCGAATTCCTAGAGTGGGAGGAAAGATTTGTGGAAGTAAAATAAACACAAAGTGTTTGCCTATACAATGCATTGAATGCAAGTGGCATATAAAAGTTTTTTGCCGTGAAAAAGGTTGTCGGCCCCAGTTCGCAAAAAAGAAAAACAGAAAAAAAAAAACCATGCCAAGAATATTACTGGTTTTACAGTATTGCAGAGAGAGAGAGAGGGAGAGAAGGAGAGAGATGAAGAGAGGGATGAGGGATAGAAATATATACATGATATGATAGTATGTAAATATATGAAATATATATAGATAAATGAATATATTCATATATAACATAAAAATGAATATATTCATATATAACATAAAAATAAATATATTCGTATGTAACATAAAAATGAATATTTTCATATGTAACATAAAAATGAATATATTCATATATAACATAAAAATGAATATATTCGTATGTAACATAAAAATGAATATATTCATATATAACATAAAAATGAATATATTCGTATGTAACATAAAAATGAATATATTCATATGTAACATAAAAATGAATATATTCATATATAACATAAAAATGAATATATTCATATATAACATAAAAATGAATATATTCATATGTAACATAAAAATGGAGAGAGAGAGAGAGTGAAGTAGAGAGGTGAAGATGGAAAGGAGAGAGTTGGGTAGATATGGAGAGGGATATATCAAGATAGAGAGAGAGAGAGATGGAAAAGAGTAGAAAAGAAGAAGAGGGAGAAGGATAGGAAAGAAGGAGAGAAGAAGGAGAGAAGGAGAGATAGAGAGAGAAAGAGATGAAAAGGTTAAAGTCGCATGTCATCCACGGGGGATCGAATACTACATGTGATGGATTCCTTCCATTAGCCAAGGACTGCATCCAGATTCCCCTTTGCAGGTTGTATACAGGCAAATGATCTTGTCGCCTACATTTTCTGGTGACTGCCAGCCAGCCGATCATATGTCAGAGTAGAAGCGCCGTGAGCGAAAGATGCTCTCAGCCTGCCCGTGCTTTGAGGCCCAGTCGACTTCATTAATTCCCTAACCCATTCATTATTTAGCTCTCAAGAATATGATATAGTTCATCTGTACACTCCTTTGTCGGTGAGCTATACACTATTTGTAATTCATGGCAAATGAGCAACAGCAGCCACATAATCAAAGGCACGCTTGCTCATGTAAAGCAATGTATGATTGACATTTATCATCAGTCCATTACAAGGTACGCAGTACCCAAGTTGTTGGCCGTTATTGCTGCACAAATATTAAAGATCTATTGAGTTATCAGTGGACATTTCTTTTGGTTGTCTTCTAGTTATTATAAGGATTTTCCCTTTCAGAGATGTTGGGATGAAGAGGATAAAAGAAAGAGAAAAAAAAATAGTTTCCTGACCTTACAGCGACCTTCACACAATGTTGATATGACCCTTGACCTTTGATCCTTAGTGTGTCTTCTTTGCCTCGTGTTGACACACAGGATGCAACTTATTCTTCACTGTTGCCTAGAAACTACTGTACGAGCTGAAATTTTCGCGGTGGTTTTATTTTCGCAAATTTCGCGAATCGCCTTCGAACCGCGAAAATAACAACACGCGAAAATAACAACGCGTGATTATCTAAGTTCAGTTAGACCCTCGTAACCGCGAAACAAACAACACGCGAAAATGTCCTCCAAGTAGCAATTCGCAAAAATATCTGTCCGCGAAGATTTCAGCTCGTACAGTGATTGTCAATGAATACAGAGATGGCCTAATCTCCGGAATAAATTCCCTATATTGTATCAATATGGCTATCCTGGTTGGGTGAGGCACATTGCTACACCTGAGTGGTTTTGCTAACTTTGTAACTTTTTCAGGTTTGGATAGATCATTGAATATGGATGAAAAAAAAACAAAAAAACTTCAGAGCAAAATAAAGCAAAGTGCCTGAGTACATGAAGGCTTTCTTTTTTTTTTTAAATTCAATTTTTTTTTTTTCAATTTCAATTCAATCATAGTTTATTTCCATTCAACGAAAATCAAGAAACATAGTACAAATTTCCAATCAACAGAAATCAAAACATAGTACAAAGTATACATGTCATGAAATGATATTGTTCGAGCATTTGCAAAAGATTCATGTAATATGAATACATGTATATAACAACATATGTTTATATATATATATATATATATATATATATACAATAATACATACATGTATGTACTTCGTGGACGTGCGAAAAATAAATTCGGTTATGGAAAATAGTGATCCACTAAAAAGCAAAGCTTGTGGGACGTGGATCGCTAGATAAATAATGAGTAAATAATATATTATTCGAGGGTTTTTATAGCTATTATATTTGATATAGATTATTTAAATCGTTTGTAAAAAATATATGTGTAGTTATATTGAGATACGCA
This sequence comes from Diadema setosum, assembly GCF_964275005.1. Classification (NCBI taxonomy): domain Eukaryota; kingdom Metazoa; phylum Echinodermata; class Echinoidea; order Diadematoida; family Diadematidae; genus Diadema; species Diadema setosum. Next base: position 43,853,730 of record NC_092687.1, on the reverse strand, counting down.
GGTCGGGAGAAAAGTATATAAAATATCAATGTTAATGCCTGGACACTGTTCACTGAACCACGTGTACCGAGAAAATATGACAAGGACAACACACTCGTACGCACATTACCCACACACATATAAGACGCGAGACAGTACCGAGAGGAGAAAAGACGGTAACAATGCAAGTCTACGAAGAACAAAAGACAGGAAAGGAAGAGGAGAGAAGAAAGAAGGGAGGTCCGCATGCAGAACACGCAAAGTGCTGCATCATCAGGACAATTGAAAGCTCTCAAACATGAATTAAAACAATTTAAATTATCTAAAATTATAGGTAGAGAGTAAATATTTTCTGAATTTGTATTTGAATGTGACGAATTTAGGGGAATCTTTTAAACTATTGTCTAGATTATTCCAAAGTTTGGGTCCGGTATAAAGAAATGTACTTTGGGCATGTGCGGTTCTCATTAATGGAAGATGATAATCATCGGATCGTCGCGTGGGATAATTATGTACATGACTGTTTCGATGAAATAAGTCATGAAATAGTTTAGGTAAAAAATTACTGTTATGATTAAACATACGGCCAAAACGAACAATAATGGGGTCGGACTTGTTGTCAGCTCCGGTGTTCCCAGCAGGGGCCCTCCTGGGAAGCCTGTGGGCATTGATGAGGGGTATGGTGCGCATAGCTTCTTCCACCGGAATTTTTAGTAGCGTAGCAAAAGTAGAGAAGCACTCACCGTAGACATCCTCCCGTGTGGAATTTGGTTTCCCGTAGATTAGGAGATTCAGTTTACGTTCGTGAATTTCAAAAAGTGTGAGCTTCTCATCCAGTTCGTCTTTAACTTTCTCCAGTTTTTTTATCACGTCAGGGATTCGGTTGCTTTCAATGTCTCCAATCCGATTTGAGGCATCAGTAGCAAAGTTTTCCAGCTCGTTAACAGTTTTTTTGATACCAGACATTTCGGATTTCAGAGAGTAAACGTCAGATAGGAGAGTGTCCAACTTCGAGTTGAGCTGGGCGTTGTTCGCTTCAGTAGCCGTTTTCATACTGGTTATCAGTACAGCCAGGTCGCTATTAGATGGCGCCGCGGGCGTGTCCGAGACTGAAGACGCATGGTCGAGTTCCGGGTATGGGGCGGCTTCGCTGTCACTGAAAGTGTCAACTGAAGCGTCACTCAAGAGGGCATTTCGCCCTTCAGATTTACCCGTTTTATTTCCAATTTTTGCGCGAGTATTCATGCTGATAACTGGTCCTTTTCTAAATGATGATATTTGCAGGTTAATTATAATACAGTTCGTTGATACAGCACCTCATGAAATGGTAGCGAAAAAGGTAGTTTGGAGAAAGTTCCGGGAGCTCACATTAGCTACGTCCGTCTAGTCCGACATGCTCTGATCTCATCAACTTGAGAATAAGGCTCATGGTTCAAAATTGTGAATGAATTTTTTGAAGTTTCACATATGTTTACTGAGGAAGGTATTACTGGTTTATGGAACCATCATCGAGTGATATTTAATGCAATTAATGTGATCATGTCCCCCCTCCCAGCATCTTGCACACCCTTTTATATATCTTTTTTTTTTTTAATAACTGAAATCATTAAGAATGAATACTCTTCAACATACATTTGTAGTATTTTCTGTGTGTGAAACATGTGAACTCTAATTAAACACAGACTATTTGACATAGTACATACTAGTACCCCATACTGTGATGCTGAAATTGATCAGGGTGTCAGACATTAAAGGTGCATGGTCCTGGTGTTTTAGTCAAATGTGTACACGGGCGCACGGCCCAAGTTTCCTATAGAGACCTACGCTATCGACTCCTCTTTAGTGGTGCTTACGCTTTGGCCCACTTCCCCGAGTCCGAAAGAAGTCCGATTCACTGTAGTCTGTGGTCGGATCACAGTTCGGCTCATGATTCGGCTGAGGGGGATGACAGCTTTAGCAAACTTCTTTTGTGATGTCATAATAACAAGCACATATGCATGCACCCTGGCATTACTACAGACTGCGTGATGCGCAGAGAAGACAATGAAGGCAACGTTACTTAGCAACAGCTACGCACTTTACTCTTGATGACAGCTCAACTTCGGTAATCTTTGTATCAATGCTAACGGTGACTGGCAGTATCATCAACAGCACCCTCTACACTCCCGGGACTATGCCCCTTTAAATAAGAATAATAGTATTGTTTAACCCATTTAAATACTATGTCTATTACTGTAACAATTGATATTTTTGCACGACTAATTTTTCACACTAGGCGGTTAAGAAGAGTTCCGCATGTTTTTTATTTACTGCAGAATCAAGATCACATCCACTACTGGAACATAAGGCAATCAAAAATATTCTTGTGCTTTTATTTTCACGCTAGCTTGTGGTTAAGTGTAATGCTCGAAAACTTAACACAGTGAGAATGTCCACTTATACAATATTGTATTCTAGGGCAAGTGTCTGTAGAATAATGCATATGTTGTCGCTAAAAGTCAGCCCCATCCTGAACAGGACCGGTAACTAGTATTAAACTTGTACATCCACTGCTTCAAAAAGGAAGCAGGACTTTTATGTGTCATTTATCAGACTGTATTTATACAGTTTGTCTGCCTTGCGAGCTATATGGCACAGAAAACCCCATAGCACTGTACACACTCTCCAAAAGTCCCTGGCACTGAAAGTGTTAAAGTCTGTGTTTATCTAAAAATTTTCTGAGGCAGAATCACGATCTTAAATGCGTTTTGAGGCATTTTCAGGGGTTAGATAAACGCAACCGTGTTTTCAAACGCGTTTAGAAACGCCGTTTTGAAATGCCTTTCAAAGGGCGTTTTGAAACACGTTTGAGACCAAGATCGCCATTCTGTGAGTAGATAAACGCAATGCCATTTTGAAACGCGTTTTGCCATATATCTCAAGGTCGAATCCCAGCTGTTTCTGGTTGTGCTCTCTACCCATTATTTGTGTGTGACTGATGAGGCATGTTTGGTGGTATGCAGTTGACCTTTACTTCCCGGGTCAAACGGCGCAGAGCAGCTGCGCAGTGACACCACTCGAATCGCGATTGTATGATGGTTAGATAAACACAGCACCCTGATAACTGCGTTTCAAACCACGTTTGCAAATACCGTTCCAAACGCGTTTTGAAACATGATTCCCTCTCTTAAGTTTAATAGATATAAACGCAGCCAAAGTCTGTCACATCCCTGCACTACTTTGAGATGTCGTAGAGTGAGACGGAAGTGAAAGAGGAGACTACCAGCAGAGTAAAGGAGGAGATTAACTCGTTTTCTACCGGGTCAGTAGATTCCCTCCTTGAATTGAAGTAGGAAAGTATCATTGATGAATTAAAACTTTTTGAGCCTCAGAGTGTTAAGCACTTTAATTTGAAAATTGATCAGTGTTTTGTAGTAGAGTACATGTAAGTTGGCAACAGGGAAGCTGAATGCAAGGGTAGTGGTGTGCTCGTCGCTGCTGTCTGACCTTCTAGCCATAAAAATCCATTAGTATCGAGACTGTGATGTTAGTTTTGTAGTGTCATTATCATTACCCATGTGGTGCTATTATCATAAACACCATTCTTTTTATGGTAATCATAGTTGGTATCCTTATGAGTAGTAGTAGTAGTAGTAGTAGTAGTAGTAGTAGTAGTAGTAGTAGTAGTAGTAGTAGTAGTAGTAGTTGTAGTAATAGTAGTAGTAGTACCTAGTAGTTGTAGTAGTAATAGTAGTCTTTTACTATCAGTATCATGAAAATCATTCAGCAGTAGTAGAACTTTGTATAGTAGTATGTTATACAAATGTAGTAGGCAGCAGTTCCTACAAATGTGTACTAGAGTGTATTATATGATGCACTACAACAACAGGATCCGAAAGTCGGGAGAGGATCATTTTCTGAAAATGTCACGACATTATTCCCTTGTTGCTCTTCCACTTTATTTTCATATTTAAGCCGACTCCTAAAATGTTCTCGGTTGTGGAGATATCAATGAATTAGCACATGTCAAGTGGTTTAGGAAATCAGCATTTTTGAGAAAACCACCTTCAATATTTTCCTTCCAACGCTATCATGATCAAGCGACTTTAGGATCCTTTTGTTGTGGCGGGTCACACATTGTTCCTGGAGTGGCAACTTTTTGTACATGTATCTGAATTGCGCGCAAACTCTTACCACACATGTATCTGAATTGCGTGCAAACTCTTACCACAAGTATGTGCGATAACATCTGTACTGTGTCTATCGCTAGAGATTGCAATGAATAATGGTATCAGATGTGCTGCCAGTAAAAACTGACGCACAGCTCATAACCAATGGGATTGCAGAATTTTCTTCTACAGACATCCATGTTTACCTAATGTTTGTTTTCAGAGTGTTCTTGCAGAATGCAGAAGCAAACATGAAGCAAAGCTAGTCAAACCACACTCTAGATTGTGATATTTCTGGTGACCTAGATGCCTAGCAACTTTCAACTCAAGTGTCACCATTCGTTGACTGTCAGTGTGAACAGTCCCTATTCTTGACTTCATGACATCCTCTCTTGAAATGGAGTTTGTTTCCACTTTACAGCATTTCTCACACATCTTGACAAAAAAACAGTTTCGATAACTGTCGGTTAGAACTTCATTTCAAGAGCTTTCCTGTTGGTCTCATGCTTCAGAAGTACAAGTCAATGATACACCTACTGAAACTGACATATTTTTTATTACTCCAACTTAAACATTGCATTTAAAGATTCATGAAACAAATATTTTTGTTTGTTTTTGTGTGTTTTGTTTGTATTTTTTGTGTATTTCCCTATGAAAACAAGACATTCCTATCTAGGGAGCTTCTTACCTACAGCTTTAGCTTCAGAGAGCATACTCTCACTTGAGGTAGAATTCGGTTATTTTTGATATTCTTGTATAATGTTAAAGATATATTTTTTTTTTCAAACAATATGAGCTTGTGTATCATTATCACCAAAGATTAATTTTGCATTTATACATTTATATAGAGTATTGATATTCTGTTGATGTTACAATGTAAAAAGGGATGTCTTTGATTTGATTTGTTATATTTTGTACATGTTGAACTGTTATTTTTTTTTGTCATTTTGTTGCAGGGCCCCCTAGGATAACAGTGTGTAAACCACTGACGGGGCTACCCTGGGTAAAGAAAACTGAATAAATAAATAAATAAATAAATAAATAAAAAAAAAAAAAAAATAAATGAATAAATAAATGAATGAATGAATGAATGAATAAATAAATAAATAGATAAATAAATAAATAAATAATAAATAAATAAATACATGAATAAATGAATAAATGAATAAATAAATAAATAAATAAATAAATAAATAAATGAATAAATGAATAAATGAATAAATAAATAAATAAATAAATAAATAAATAAATAAATAAATAAATAAATAAATAAATAAATAAATAAATAAATGTCACCTTAAATTTTAGTCAATGATCAGTGCATTTATTTGTATTACTGATGCCACATAAATGTAGGTCTACAGTGTATATTGTAAACTAGCGGTTTCAGATCAGACTTTAGAACTTTTTTCTCCGTGGCTTCCTGTTATCTGAAAACTCTACAGTACATTAGTGGCGGGTTGAGTGCATTTTGCTGGGTGCCATGTCATTTTGATGTGATTACATTGCGGCTGTCTGTTGTGACACGCATGTCCTTGACCACGATGTTTGTGCAAAATGGCCGCCTGCAAGTGTACTAAAAAATGCAACCTAACTGACGGGGGGGGGGGGGGGGGTTGGTGATTCCGGTTACAGAGGTGTTGTAATTCATTTTTTTTTTGTGTGTGTGTTTGTGTGTGTATTCCGGGAATGAGCACTGTACTGTTTTAGTCGATATGGGGTGTTTAGGTTTCCAACTTTTTCTGATGATCATTTTTAAAGAAAATGAGAAATCTCTTATCAAATATGAAAGAGCATATAATTCTAAGAGGAATTCAACTTCAATAGATTATTTGATGGAAATAGGTTTTGAAATGCTGGGATATCCAAAACAAAGTGATCCTAATTAGAGGTGGGACCCACCTTTTATTAGTACAGTACAGTGTACATGTATTTATCGCCTTGTTTTACTTTCATTGGTTTTGGATATCTGAGCCATTTTAAAACTGATTTCAATCGAGTAAACTTTGAAATCCTCTACAAAGAATTGTACGCTCTGTAACATTTCATAGAATACTTTTGTAGATTCTAAGTATCTAAAAAAAAAGGTAAAAGCTGAATCACACAACATTGCTCAGCTAAACTTATGGAAATCAAACCATCTACATTTGATTGCAAGACTCAAGTATCTGAGTTGCCTCACTGCCCTTTATTAACCCGTTGAGGACGAGTCCCAAGTATACTCGGGCGGAAAATGTGTGTTGTAGCAAAACCAGTCCGTCCTCAACCGTTAAACCGTTACAAAATGATGTCCTTCTGCTTGCTGTGACATGTGTCGGGGGGGGGGGGGGGGGTTTGGGTGCCTCTACAGTATGTAAATAACCAAATTTAATCACCCGTTGGAGAATGGATACAATATACACTGTACATGGTCTTGTGTCTCCGCGGAAGATTGCTTTGACTAATTGACCAAAAATGTCAACTCTGCTGGGTAGTCGTAAATTACCAAGTAACTGATTACTCCCCGCTCGTTACCCGCTCGTTTGGTTGCGTAACGCACTGTGCAGCAGCGATGCCTTGATCATCGTTATAAAGGAAGCCTGCCCTGATGCATTCACAATGGCATATTAGCCAATTTCAATCAAAGCACAATGTGCGCTTTTATCACTTTTTTGTTGTTGTAGTATTTGTAATCACAGTTTGGCAGGTATTAACACTATTGAGTACAGACTTTTTTTTTGAGGGAGCATTTTGTCTATAAAAAGAAAATGAATAAATGTGGAGTGGAGATTTTAGCCCCCAAAAGCCCCCATCAAAACAAAACAAGATCACCTTTTTCTGCCAACTTTACAGCAATGATTGAAAAAATATATGTAGTTGGGCTGATAGTTCCCTTTAAAGGGTGTGTACAGTTCTGGTCGAGGTGAGCATTTAGCTTTTAACGTTTTGCGAGATATTCAGAAAGCACTCTCAGATGTCAAAGAGCATGCAGTTCTAAGGGGTATCAAAAGTTTATTCGATGAAATTCGGTTTTGAAATGGCTGAGATATCCAAAAACAAGGTGAAACAAAGAGATCCTAATAAAGTTGTGGCATGTCGCCTTTTATTATTAGCACTTGTTTGGATATCTGAGCCATTTGAAAACCAATTTTCATCAAATAAACGTTGAATCCTTCTTAAAATTACATGCTCTTTCATATTTCATAAGAGGCTTTTCATTATCTCACTCAGGAATGTTCAAAACATGAATCCCCACCTCAACCAGTACTGTACAGTCCCTTCAAAGCACACATGCACAAAAAACAGAAAATTAAGAAAATAGAGGCATTGTTATCCAGTGGTTACAATTTGCACCTGTGCGTGCCCATTTTGTGGTGACAAGCAGTATAATAATGCTCATGAAGACTTTGGTAGTATTACATGGTATTTGAACTTTGACCCTAATATATCACTGTAACAAGAAAACTACAGACCCTGCCTACCAGTATATTACCTTTCACGATGTCTGGTGTATTGAAGAAAATATTTATAGTGTGTCTTGGATTCATTGTTTTTGTTGTGTGTGTGTTTTTTATTGAATTTTAATACCTGCTCTGTATGTCTAATTTTCCCATTATTTTGATCGAAATATGATTTTTTTTTTTTGTCTTCATAATGTGTTTTCACCACAGGTGCAAGAGAATGTTTTCTAATATGTTGGCACTCCTGCCAATGATATAGTATGTACACGTAGCATACTATCTCAGTGGTACTCAGTAAGTTAATTTGCTTAATTAGCAAGAGGCAATGTGGTGTAGCGGGACAATGTTCTGGACTTGCTAACCTATTTGGTCACCAGATTTTGAATTTCTCCCAAACTTTGGACAGTGCTGACCAAATTCATAGAGCCATTGGGTTGAAATTTAGTAAAATGGGTTCAAAAGTGTAGACAATCAAAAGCACTATATGAATCATGTCTGAGCTCTTTGTTTTCTTACTAGCATTCAAAGGTGTATGCAAAAAGTGTGCAGAAAAAAAGACACATATTTATAACAGCACGGTGTGTTGTCTGGTGAACATTACTGATTGCTCTATTACCTGCCTGGATATTGGTAGAAACATTAAATGTGCAGGTAGCTGTTGCATAGCACGAAACCAAACAATTGTATAGATTCACTTGGTTGTCTGCATGGCCAATCAGAGAGCTTCCCCGTTGTAACATGTGTCCCCCCAAAAGTTACAAAGGTACCCTCTGCAACGATAACTTTTAAAATAGTGAATCAATCCAAATACAATTTCGGGGTATGAAACTATTGCCTACATCTTTCACACTGAAAACCCCATTCAATTTGCTTCAGTTGTCAAAGAGAAATGAGGATTTTTGTAGAGCATGTCAGGAACCCCTTCCTTCCAAGTTCTGTCTATTGTGCTTATACATTAATATGCAGTTCCAAGAGCATCCAAGTGCTAAGCTTAGAAGAATCAGACTCATGACATGCTTTATAGCAATCCACATTTCTCTGTGACCGCTTAACTAAATTGAATGGAGTCTTCTGCAAAGTAGAGCTAAGATGTTATCTAAAGACCCTGAAGTAGTATTTAGATGGTTTAATCATATTGGGTGTTATCAATGCAAAGATCTGATTGTTTTTTTTTTTTTGGGGGGGGGGGGGACATACTGTATTGAAATGGGCCCTACAAGTTTTACTAGCTGATCATAGTTCATAGACAGATTTTATAAAACAAATGATGCACAACTTTATTGAAGTGTGCAACACTTAGTAGAGATGTATCTCACTCTAGGATATTCACAGTGTTGGGCAACATGCATTCGGCTGTGCCGTGTGCATTTTGCAACATTGTGAATACCCTTGAGAGCTCTGCATAATTTCTATCAACCAGAATGGTTTGATTTTGCTACAACACTGATTTCCCATCGACACCTGCCCGAGTATATCCGGAGCTCGGCCTCAACGGGTTGACGCACTCTCACCTATATGAAATATTTGTATACTCTAAAATCTGAAAATTGAACAAAGTTTGCGAGGAGCCAAGGTTTGCAAAGGTAAATTGTACAGAAAAACTTTTCATCTACATGATTAACTGAATGCTAGTCACCACTTCGCCAATTTCATGCGGCAAAAAAGGCCATCGGCGCCAATTTGCAAAAGTTTCATGCCACGAATGTTTTTCCATCACAGTTATGTACGTGTCTACTGAAAATCTATGAATCTGTAATTACCAATACCAAAGTCTTTGTATTCTGACCACAGATTTCTTTTTTCCCCCCAAAGAAACAACGAGTGTAGGATGACAAGCAGTGATTTAAAGAGTTGCAAAGGATGAGGGGCACTATTCAACTTCGCTTCGTCTCGTTGAATGAAGTGCCTCTTACCTTTCACTTTGCGCAAAATCCTGGCGTACCATTGCACTAGTGACCATTTTCTTGTATTGATATACAATGTAGGTGCCTATTATTCAAGTCAGTGTGCCCCATAATAGATGTACCATGACAACAATTTGGAGGATATCTCGCAGAACAGATATATGCCTCGAGATCACGCAGGACATATTTAGCTTATCCCAATTCGTACCAGACTCTACAACTCCCATCAGGTTTCCATAGGGAGCGGGTTTTAAGCACAGAGGTAATATCGCCACTTGGGTGTAGTAGTCATGGGGAATGGATCGTGATGCGCTCTGCCTGGCAGGCAGCCTCTAGGGTCAGCTGACCCCCTCCGGACACGGTAATTTCTTGCTCTGCCTCTGCTTACTCAAGCATGGCAAACAGCAGTCAATCAAAATTCACAAAATGTCCACCCCCATCAGCGGAAAGACATCCAAGAATTCTCATTATCACCCTTTTTTTTCTCTCTCATCAAAATTCTCCTCTGCTTTGTTACACTGATGCCACGGAAGAGACATTTGTTGGAATTTTGCAACCCTTAACAGTTTTTATACTTTTTTGTACTGTTAAACGCAATATATTCACATTGTTTCGCGAATTGGAGCCAACGCCCTTTTTCGCGGCATTAAGTTTTTGCAATTTGCCTCTAACATTCAATGCGTATAGTGTAGACAAGAACTTTTATGTGAACTTTAATTTCAAAAATCTTGGCTCTCGCAAAATTCGCAAAATTAAAGTGCATTCAAACATTCCTGTCTTCATCATAGCTTAGGATGCATGTCCTGTCTTTTTCCTTTCCCATCTAACACATGGTTCTCTCTTTTTTTTTTGTTCCTCTCTCAGCTCCTATACGATCTAGAGTCATGTGATGAGCTGGTTTCTGCTTCGTCCAATTCATCTCCTCATCTCATCTTTCTCCCTCACTTCCTCGTCCTCCTCATCCTCCACAATCTCCTCCTGCTAATCCATCTCCCTCTTCCATGCCTGTTCCTCTCATCTCGTCACCTCTTCCTCCTCCTCCGCCTCCTCCTCCTCCACAATCTCTTCCAAAGTCATCCATCTCCCTCTCTCATTCCTCTTCCACCCATCACATCCTCCTCCTCCTCCTCCACAATCTCCTCCTGCTAATCCATCTCCCGCTTCCATTCCTCTTCAGCCCATCTCATCACCTCCTCCTTCTCCTCCTCCTCCTTGTCCTCGTCCTCCACAATCTCTTCCTAACTAATCCATCTCTTATTCCTCTTTCACCCATCTCATCTCCTCCTTCTCCTCTTCCTACTCTTCCTCCTCCTTCTCCTCCACAATCTCCTCCTGCTAATCCATCTCCCGCTCCCATTCCTCTTCAGCCCATCTCATCACCTCCTCCTTCTCCTCCTCCTCCTTGTCCTCGTCCTCCACAATCTCTTCCTAACTAATCCATCTCTTATTCCTCTTTCACCTATCTCGTCTCCTCCTCCTCCTCTTTCTCCTCTTCCTCCTCCTTCTCCTCCACAATCTCCTCCTGCTTATCCATTTCCCTCTCCCATTCCTCTTCCATCCATCTCGTCGCCTCCTCCTCTTCCTCCTCTTCCTCGTCCTCCACAATCTCTTCCTAACTCATCCATCTCTCTCTTCCATTCCTCTTCCACCCATCTCATCACCTCCTCCTCTTCCTCGTCCTCCACAATCTCTTCCTAACTCATCCATCTCTCTCTTCCATTCCTCTTCCACCCATCTCATCACCTCCTCCTCCTCCTCCTCCTCGTCCTCATCCTCCACAATCTCTTCCTAACTCATCCATCTCTCTCTTCCATTCCTCTTCCACCCATCTCATCACCTCCTCCTCTTCCTCGTCCTCCACAATCTCTTCCTAACTCATCCATCTCTCTCTTCCATTCCTCTTCCACCCATCTCATCACCTCCTCCTCCTCCTCCTCCTCGTCCTCATCCTCCACAATCTCTTCCTAACTCATCCATCTCTCTCTTCCATTCCTCTTCCACCCATCTCATCACCTCCTCCTCCTCCTCCTCCTCGTCCTCGTCCTCCACAATCTCTTCCTAACTCATCCATCTCTCTCTTCCATTCCTCTTCCACCTATCTCATCTCCTCCTCCTCTTCCTCATCCTCCACAATCTCTTCCTAACTCATCCATCTCTCTCTTCCATTCCTCTTCCACCCATCTCGTCACCTCCTCCTCCTGCCCGTTCCCCCTTCATCCCCTCGTCTCTTTATTGCCGGTATGCTGAGTGTGTTTTGATGCCTCGTGGACAGGTGTAAGTGGAAGATGTTTAAGAGGGTTGGTCATTAATGTGTAAAACTGAAGAGATAAGGAGTGAGAGATGGGGGAAGGGGGGGGGGGGTAGATGTAGCCTGGGCTAAATTTACCTATGTACACACACACGCTGGGACTGTGGAGAATTTCAAGGAGCTTTGGAGGCCATTGAAGGATGGGTAGATGGCCGCAGATTGAATGTGAAATAGTAGTGGAATGTGTAGCAATGACTCATGACTGTACAGATTAGTACATGCCTGTATAGACATACTGGCATACAGTTTTATTACACATCTTAATAATCCAGATCCGACAGTGAACTGGCACCTGCAATTTACTCAGTACTGTGATAGACAGACCACAGATACATCATAGATAGTGGGAAAAAATTGTGATGCGAGGAAAGAATCATTATCAAGGCAATGACCAAAGTACAGAGTGATAATAAATAACTCTTAATCCATTGAAAACTGATACAGGTATACTCCGGCAGGCGCCATTGGGAAGTATTTGTCATAGCAAAAATCAGCTCATCGTCAGCGGGTTAAGCAGACCAAGAAAGACAGAGACAGGTGTGAGGAAGAAAAATAAATTTAGAAAGAGAGAGAGAGAGAAGGGGGGGGGGGGGTGGAGGGAGGAAGCAAATGATATGTCATATACCAGTGAATGAATAAAAGAGGAGCCATGAAAAAGAAGGTTTTGATACCAACGAGTATGTACGAGAAAATATGAAAATGAATAGGAAAAGAATGATGTAAGGAAACAGTAACTGTGTAAGAATTCAAACTAGATAAGGAGATTAGATGGAAAGAGTAGGGAAAGACAGTATGAGATTAATAAGGAGATAGTGATAGATAGGGTAGTGGTGTATTATAAACACGTACATGTAATACAAAAAGGAATGCCGCCAGCTGTGTGCAAGTACCACACACTATTTAAACTTCAGGCTGAGCACTCTCCCTACCTACGTCTTGTGCAAACTGGACAGGCCCCCAATGTTAATACGCGATAGCCCTTCTCGAGAAATTGTGCCTATTTCTGATTTCAATCGATGCGGGGGGACCCGTTCGTGACTCGGAATGCCAGCCACGGTGCACTTTTGCTTTTCTTCTCTCTCTTTTTTAATTTCGGCCGTTGCGCCGCCGTGGTGTCCCGGCAGTTGACATCCAACGGAATGAGAGATAGTGTCCGTCTGTGTGTATGTGTGTGTGTGTGTGTGTGTGTGTGTGTAGGTGTGTGTGTGGGAGAGATAAAGGATGAGGATGATTGAGAGAGAAAGATAGAGAGAGAGAGAGAGATAGAGAGAGAGAGAAGAGTGAGGAGGACAAAATTGTGGATGGGGCAAGGATGACACTTTCCACTGCTCGCTGGGGTGCACCTGCCTGCATTGTGTGCATACACACCATCATGATGAGAGAATAAAGGGGAGGGAGATGGGGAGGAGGGGACTGGGTAGTGTGGAGAGGGGACAAAGGCAGAGGTGATTAAAGGCATAATTTACCGTTTGCAGATGAAAGCATTAGTGCCATTAAATAGTTCTAAAATGTGAGTTAGGGATAGAAACAACCACTGTCAAAATTTGAATCCGTATAATCGATGTTAAGTGTTGTTAAATACTCAAAATGTGAACAATAGTTGTAATAAAAATTTTTCCAGACTAAACCGAATACAGTTACGGTTTATTGAGAAAAACCCTGATATCTCCTTATATTTTAGCTTTTATTGCAAATATTTCATATGGTAGGATGTTTTATGATACAACAGACCTACACATATATGCATCAAATATGATATCTTGAAAATTTTTGAAATTACTGCTCCCAAATGTAAACTGGACCTTTAAAGGTCTTATGACATACAAAAATTGATTTGTGTTGATTCATGATACCCTCAACATCACCTTTGCAGTGAAATGAATATCTAGAATTATTCCATATGTTTTTAAATAATTTTTCTTGTACAATGGTAATTTTCTTCAGATAACTTGGCTACGCTCACAAACAAAAAGAAAAAAAGAAAACCTTCCAAACCAAGATTCTGGCATGTTTAGTTTACCGTGAAAATGGGGCACATGCACCGTTTGACTGCTTTCACACAGGTGGATTACCAACCCGTCCGTTCTCTGTCGCCCTGTAAAAAGAATCTCGTTGGGGGGCATTCAAACCGCTCAGAGAATTGTGGAAGGAACGGGTTAAAGGGGCATAGTCCCGGTAGTGTAGATGGCGCTGTTGATGATACTGCCGATCACCGTTAGCATTGATACGAAGATTACCGAAGTTGAGCTGTCATCAAGAGTAAAGTGCGTAGGTGTTGCTAAGTAACGTTGCCTTTGTTGTCTTCTTTACACATCGCGCAGTCTGTAGTAATGCCATGGTGCTTGTTATTGTGACATCACAAAAGAAGTTTGCTAAAGCTGTCATCCCCCTCAGCCGGTTCATGAGCCGAACTGTGATCGGGGACCACTGACTACACTGAATCGGTCTTCTTCGGACTCGGGAAAGTGGGCCAAAGCGTAAGCGCCAAAGAGAAGTCGATAGCGTAGGTCTCTATAGGAAACTTGCGCCGTGCGCCCGTGTACACATTTGACTAAAACACCGGGACCATGCACCTTTAAATAATGGGAGAGCTTAGAGGGGTAAGAGGGATTATAATACAGATCTTAATTCAATAGACGTACATCTTTGTGGAAGGGGAAAAGATTGTAGTTGTTACCGAGATAGATTCAGAATGAAACTGGCAGCGAGACCTTGGGAACCAGTAAAACCTTTTTCTGACTCCAAATTTAATTGGGTGATATATTGATAGAGAGGGCAGTGGTAGAATTAAAGAAGACCCAGTACATGTTCAAAAGATATCTTTGGTAGATATGAAATTATCCACCTACTGTAAAAGTGGAAATTTTCGCGGTGTTGAAATTTTCGGGTATTTCAAGCAACCAGAAACTAGCGCAAAAATAAAAGCACGTGAATATTTTTGCCTGCCATATGTTCCAGTATTTGAGGTCTTCATTCCACGGAATTAAAAACACGCGGAACTCTTCTTACCCCACTTAGCGCGAAAAATTAGATCATGCAAAAATATCCACTTTTACAGTACTTCTAAGAGCTTAGCCTTAGTATCCAGATGTAGGAAATACGCTTATATTCTTGCTATGTAAAAAACGTGTAAGTGGAATGTATAGGAAATGTATTATGTTATACATGTATAATATTCTCGTTATTTCTTATGATTTTTGTGATTAATCAAAATTCAAAATGATGCCCATAAAAACTTATCATATTCTTATATTTATCCATAGTAGTATTTCAACTGGTTTTATAGGTTTGAGGTACATTTTGGAAATTGAGCTGCTACTTCTGATTATGATGAAGGAAATATACATAACATATATATTCTTTATTTTTTATGTCAGAGGTTGTTAAATACCCCCATGAGTTACTCAGATGATGGGAGGCTGTACTGGTATGTGTAATTATTCAAGTTTCCTGATATATTCATAACCAACGGCAGTAACTTGAAAGAAAAATCAGACATGTAGAGATTCACTTAAAATAATAGGCAGGGTTTATTCATCAGAAATATTGTCAGGTTACATACAATCTTATTCTCTACAGATATGAATATGCTGTGTCTCATTATGTTTGCATATAATTGTATGCTGATGAAAGCAGATGAAGGAATCGGCAACGAAAGATGGATAGAGTGTGTGAAGGAAAGATAGAAGGAGAGGGCAGTAGAGAAGGAAAAAGGGAGGGATAAAAGTATGAGGGAGAGGGAGAGAGGAGGAGAACAGAAGGGAGAGAGAGAGAGATTAGGAAGAGGGAGAGAGAGCTTTTGAGGGAAAGAATAGAGAGATGAAGAGGGATAGATGAATGGAGAGAGAGAGAGAGATGGAGGGGGGGGGGGAGAGATAGAGAGGGAGGCAATAGGTGAGGAGGAGGAGAGAGAGGGAGGCAATAGGTGAGGAGGAGAGAGGGAGGGAGGGAGAGATGGGGCCAGAACTGCGAGTGTGCCAACTCTCAAAATTGTTTGTTTTTACCCCGCTCTCTCTTATTGCAAGCGGAATAATGGCCCAATCCTTCTACGTCTTGAGTATTGCTCCTAAAGAAAACAGAACAAGGACAACCACATCAGCTAAAACAATCCCAATACAGGAAAATAGATGTGGGCTGTCGTTTTTGCCCTTGCAATTGTTGTTTGTCTCAAATTGTTCATGTCTATGGAGGGATCTTGACTTGACGTTTTTTGGTCCGCGAGGCTGATTAATGCCCGTGGGCTAGACATTGAGTCCCGACAACAGCACTTCAAAATCTGTCTGTCGCATTTAAATCCACACTGAAAATAATAATGCGCCGAGGATGGGAAATGCAGAAAGCGACGGGACAGAGGTTGGTGTTTGGCTGTACGTGGAAAATCAGAGTGCTTTCTAGCTACCCAGAGCCACACAGTGCAACCGTTACACACTCAAACGCTAAAAGAGGGTAGATTGTGGTGTTGTTGTTTTGTTTTTTTGTGTGCCATCAGTTATCTTATTCAAAAAAACCTAGAGAGTAGGGTAAGGCGTGGATACATGTACGCAATATATGCACATTTTGTTTAAATATCGACCTGTTGCGATTAATGGGGGACAATTTTCAAGCTCCTCAAGAATGGAACACATCAACCCCTGGAATACAATGCCATACTGTGTTTTATTTGGATTAGATGAATATTCAGGAATGAAAACAGTTGACCAGATGAAAGGTGATGCCATCCTCATTGAACATGTAATAGAACAGTTCTTAGAATAGCATTGCATTATGTACTGAACAAGTCATTTTGCACTCTTACACAAACAGTGATATCTGTATGAACTGAGTTGAGGACTACAGGAAATATGTGACCCGCTACAACAAAGGGATCGAAAGTCGGGGGGAGGACAATTTTCTGAAAAATGACACGACACTATTCCCATACTCTTCTACTTTAATTTCATATGGCACAACTCATAAAAGTACTCGGTTGTGGAGATATCATTGATTTTATTAGGGCATGTGAAGTGGTTGAGGAAATCAGAGTTTCGAGAAAAACGCCATAAAGTTTCCTTCTGATGCTAACGTGATCAAGGGGAGGTGAGACAGTTTTCACCGCTATGCTCCTAGCAACCTCTGTGATGTTCATTCAACCTTAGCGCCAGCGGTCTATGCACAACCAATCAGTAATCAGGATGCCACACACTGACCAATAAGATCACTCCCTCGTTGCTGGGGGGGGGGGGGGTCTAGTCGCTGTACTAAATCCAAATCTTCAGACACGTTCTGTTACGTTGAAAGTCGGAAAATCATTGCCCTGAAAAACGCTAATTTCTTGCCTTTTGTTTGATCATTTAGCTTCGAAATTTCGGCAGTTGATAGACAAAACATTAGACTACAAAATTATGCCAAAAACAGAATCCGATTGTTTCGAGCAATTTTGATGAGGTGACTTCAAACTTTGTTTCCTCGGCTCAGCCGTCAGCGACTTTAGGATCCTTTTGTTGTAGCGGGTCACATATACCTTGGGTACATGGGGAAAGTTAGATCATGTAAGCATTGTCATGCTACCCACAAACTCCATTTTACTTTACTCCTGATGAACTTAGTTTACAGACAAACGTATGGTTTCGGACTTGAAAGATCTACTATGACAGCTGAAGTCTTATTAAACTTTAATTACTGGCCCCGGAATGCATCGTAAATCAGTGGTGGCATATCATTAGGAGTACATCTAACTGGGACAGCGTCATCTCAAGAAGAGTGCAATGGTCTGTAGGTACTCCTGAGTCCAATAAAAACAATTGACCATGTCTACTTCACAGGGCAGTTTGCACACAGGCAGAGCAACATATTTTGCAATGCTGGATTAAGATAACAATTACAATTACAATTGGAATTATGATTACAGTAAGAAATATCATCCTCAAGTGTACACACGGCCGAGGAGGCTTTGTGGATTTGAATGGTTTTGAATTTCATAGTGTGAAGAGGAGTTGTGGTTTCTTTCTGACTTCCCATTAATTACTTGTGAGCAATAAGTATCGTTGGCTTTGACTTCATTGAGAGCATTTTGAGGAGCGCGGTTTCTGCGGAAGTGGTTGAAAAGTCACCATAAAACTCCGCCCCCAAAACACAATTGGGAAGGTCAGTCTGTATACTCATTTATTTCATTCCATAGTTCTGAAGAATTGTGATTGAAAAACTCCTTGGACCACTATTTGAATTAGATTTGAATTATTATATATTCAAATCACCCTCTGTGATTCCAGTATAGCACACACACAGACCAAAGTGCAACATTTGAATGATGACTCCTGTGATGCATCATTAGAGTTGTGATTCAAATTATAATTATGCCCTCTTGGTACGTGTGAAAATGGCCTAATTAAGGCTCCTCAAGAAAAGCACAGAAGATTTGATAGGTGGTATTTATAGACAGGTTTTGATTCAGGCAGCCATGTTGATGGTGACGCTCTCACTGTTCTCAGTACTCTTACATTAAATTGCTATAATGTCTTGTATTCAACCATACTTTCACAGACTGTGTGTACACACATGTACAACAATCATCCAACGTTCACTGTGACCTTTATCTACAGGTGTACAGTCATAGGCAGATGAGGGGACATCACAAGCATGTCAAACAAATTTGTGAATTTACACATATCTTCCATTCTTTCCCTGATGTAGGTCTCTGTTTTAAACTCTTCCCGACAAACTGATTTAAATTCCTGTCATGAGTTATTTTGTATTTAATTGATAACAGTAACAATCTATTTTGTTATTACTGTCATTAACATTCTTTTTTTTTGTTGTTGTGACCACTGCGAAGTATGCATTGTTTATATTAATTTGTTCATGAAAAGTATTTTACAAAAAAATTCATGATTTGCTAAACTAATATGACTTGTTAATGTGAAATGTTTAATGAGTGTTTATTACTGTTAAATGTGTACTTTGTAACATGTATATTGACCACTTTTCTGCTGGAAAAAAGCTCAGTAGAATTGAATTCGATATCATTTTTATTGTAAATTAGGAAGTAATGTGAGGGATACACTATTCACTGGGACCTAGAGTCGGTTTGATGTGTTTCTGCTGTCTGTGAAAAGTCTGTATAAAGATAGTGTTTCCTCATCATGTTACTTAGGTTAGTGGTTGTTATGACTTTATGAGGTCTTTAGTAGACAACAAAGGGATTAATATCAAACTTGGTCGCTAGGGGCGGGTGGTCATTAGGGGCAGATGGTCACTCCGTGAGAAAGATGTGGCTGTCAAGATGTCCTGCACTGGCCAAAATTCAACAAAATAGCTTTACGCAGTCATGTGTGACATGAACTTAAGAACACTAACCAAGTCCCACATGCATAATTTTGTGTTGTTACAAAGTTGCTATCCCCAAGTCAAGATTTGGGTTTGTGCTACAATACACTGAACTACAGGAATCTTGATTTGACCTGATGTTTCTGCTTTTCTGGTTAGGATGATATACAGATTGACAATGTCTGTTTAATCACCCTTTGATGTCCATCTACGTCCCCCCCCCCCCCCCCCCCCCCCCCCCGGCAATTAGATGCTGCTTTGAGATTGCAAGTGAATGCGAAGGTGACATTTCAAAGGGTTGGTGAGAAGGGGGGGGGGGGAACGGGACAGAGCAAACTAACTAGCTTTACGTCAAATGAAACGCAAATACAAAGGTCTATTAGCATGTGTGTGCCGCACCATTAAATCTGCGGTCTTGACGAATGCAAATTGTGGCTATGACAAATTAGAGACATGATTGCAACGTGACGGCTGGAGGCCTGAAACATTCCGTTGGAGCGAGGTGAAATTCTAGGAATGTTTGTGTGTCTTTCCACTAAAGCCGCAGCGAGTAACATGCTCTATTAGTTACCTCAGAGTCCATTATCTGATGCAATTGTCAGTCTATGAAAAAATTCTGACTGTTTGGAAAGAAAAGACCAGAAAAAAAAAACAACAAAACCACCAACACTATGTTTTCCATCCTTGAAAGAACATGCATCCCTTTTCTATTGATGGATCTACTTTTGTAATGGGTTCATAATAGCCTTGGTTTCTCCGTACCCCTTTCGTTGAGATGCCTGTTAAAGGAATGGTACAGTTTTGGTTAAGATGGGACTGCAGGTTTCCAACCTGTGTGTGTGTGTGTGTGTGTGTGTGTGTGTGTGTGTGTGTGTTTGTGAGATAATGAGAAACATGAAATATGACGGAACATGTAATTCTAAAAGGAATTCACAGTTTATTTGATGGAAATTGGTCTTGAAATGGCTGAGATATCAAAAATGTGATCATAATAAAACGTGACAGGCCACGATATTTATTAGGATCTCTTTTTTACCTCGCTTTTAGATATCTCAGTCATTTCAAAACCGATTTTCATCAAATAAACTTTCTATTCCCCATAGAATATGCCCTGTAACATTTCATAGAGTGGTGTCTAATCATGTCATTACAAGTTTAAATAAAACCTGAATTCCTCCCTCAACCATAACTAAACCATCATTTTAAAGCAGAGCCCCACCACAACTCCTCTACCTTTCCTCCTCCTCTCCTCTCCCCCCCCCCCCCCCCCCTCCATATACCCCACCCGCATGTCATTTGTGTCAGTGACGTTCACGCGATGATGACCGGCATCTGCCGACGATGACTCGGGCCGGTGTTTATATCGCAGTGTGTGTAAACATGATTACAGATCGTATGCCAGCAAAGTCTACAAGCGGAGAGTAATTACCGAGGGGTGGAGTGAACCTTCCCTAACCCCATTAAAGTGGGGTGCCCCCATTCCCACTCATTAAAGGCAGTGCTCATTCTCAGTCTCACCGGACTTTCAATATCGCCATCTACTTTCGTCCTCGTGGGACAGAAAGGGCTACAAGAGCTGCTGCTACGTACAATGAAAACACAGAAGGAAAAAAAAATCCTTGCGTAGGGAAGACTGAGGAATTGAAAAAAAAGGGCAATAGAAAGAAAACATTAGATTAAAAATAAGATATTAACGAGAAACAAGCCAACATGATGTGATGTCCTGGTTTCAGAATATTCATTTAGATCATCGAAAACAGATTCTTTCCTTACAACATTCATTACCCTGTGTACATGCACTTTCACCTAGTCGTGAAAGTTAACACTTAACAGGCACTGTTTAACCCGTTGAGGATGGACTGATTTTGTTATATAACACACATTTCCCATCTGATACCTGCCTGAGTATATTTGGGACTAGTCTTCAACAGGTTCAGTCAGGATTCTACTTCCAGAGATAAAAACATGTGATTTAGAGGGCCCAATGAAAGCCATCTGCTTCAAGGAGCTGCTGGGACTGAGTGGATAAGACCGTGGACTATCAATGACAAGGTCCCTGGTCCAAGCCCCCTGGCTATAGTAGTTGCGCAAGGCACTTCAAATTCATTGTCTTGTCCTACGGTCCAGTGGTTGCTTGGAGCTGTCCATGCTTCAGTAGCAGCCATCCACCCCAAAAATAAAAATAATAATTCAATGTATGAACATTTTCATTTACCTTTTTTTTTTTGTAGTGATACTATACTTGGGATGTGCAGATTTCAAATTCAAGACATACAAATTTGGAGCAAGAAAATGAAAGGAGAACTTGCAAAAGGTCTTTACGCAAGCTTTGAAGGAGCTTGTAGACGATCTTGCAGATGCGGCTCCTGCAAGAATGCATGGACCCATTTGCTTCATTTGGTTGCGTAAGACGACATGTTTGTGTGCTTTTAGGCTGATTGACATTCAATGCGGTGCCCTCCCCATACCAACCAATGTCTGCTAGACTGCCATTTATACAAACAAATCGTAGAAGATGGATGCTATTCACCTTGCAAATGGGTTCTTTAATCAGATTAATGCGGCGTTGGGCGGTAAAGAGAACGGTTCGTCTCCCCGATGCAGAGCGTCCTTTTAAATGTAAATTTCCTCCATGTTATTGTGACAACATGAAAGGTTACAGTGATTCGGCTCTCGATGATGAATACGGGTCATGCATTCTTTCTTTTCAAGCGATCGCGACTCATTGTCGAATCATCAAACCGATGCTAGCGCTTGGCTGGGATGGTAGCTGATGGCATCACGCTTCCCAGAGAAAGATCTCTCAAGAAGGTTGATAGACCATAAGACAAGAGAATAAGAGTAAGCTTAAAGGACAATTTCACCTTCATTAACATAAGGATTGAGAGAATGTAGCAATATTAGTAGAACACATCACTGAAAGTTTGAGGGAAATCAGGCAATCCATTCAAAAGTTATGAATTTTTGAAGTTTTTGTGCAGTCACCGCTGGATAAGAAGACTACTGCAGTATGACGTCACATGCGTACAACAATATAAGGAAAATATAAAGAGAATTTCACAAAATTTCATCTTTTGAAAAAAAGAACACATTCCCTTTACTTGTTACTGACATATGTAATGGGTAATATTATTCCCATTGCCTTTAGAAAGAGGCAAGTCAAGTGCTCTTTTATTATGCAAAAAAGTGAAAATATGTTGAATTTTCTTTATATTTTCTTCATACTGTTGTACTCATATGACATCATGAGCCTTGGTACTCTCCTCATCCAGCAGTTCCAACACAAAAATTTTAAAAATTCATAACTTTTGCATAGATTGTCCAATTTTCCTCAAACTTTCACTGATGTGTTCTACTAATATTGCTGCATTCTCTCAATCCTTATGTTAATGAAGGTGAACTTGTCCTTTAACCCTGTGTATGTTGTGGCTGCCAATTGGCAAAGGAAACCTCATAGCCCTGTACACTCTGACCAAAGTCCCAATCACAGAAAGGGTTACTATAGTGCAATGCAGAAGACTAAGAATATGTGACTCTAAGGAAATGAACCATCATTGATATGCTTTTAAATTGAAAAAAAAAAAGGAATTCTCACAGTGTGAATTTTTTTTTTCACATTTTGTGCAACATGAAACTTTTGTGAAAATAAAAGTGCTATAAATATTTATGCTCCCACGTGTGCTCCTATTTCATAGTTTGATTCAGCAGAAAGAAAAACAAGCAAAATTCATCTTAACTCATCCCAGTATGAAAAAAAAAAGAGAAAATGATGGTACTGATCTTTCAACTTACTCGTTCAGTACATTAGCCAGGACCCGCCATTATGATTTCTATCATCACAGTAGTAACCTTTGTTGACATATCACCTTCATGAATATGTCATCATCATCAGGAAAATGTTAGCATCACCACACTCTGGCTTATCAGTATTCATTGAACATCTGCTTTAACGTCATCCTCTTCAACTTAGGCCTTCATTGACATTTTCTTCATCTCCTTTCTGTGAGGCGATTATTATGTGATAATGGCCAAAAGCCACAACTTTAAAATGGATTGCATAGTTTTGGTTGAGACATAACTTCAGGTTTCTGCCTTCTTTTTTTTTTGTGTGTGTGAGATAGTGAGATAATGAGTAACCTCTTGTGAAATAAGAAAGAACGTGTAATCCTAAGAGGGATTTAACATTTATTTGATGAAAATTGGTTTTGAAATGGCTGAGATATCCCAAACAGAGCAATCCTAATAAAAGGTGGGAGTCACCTTTTATTATGATTGCTTTGTTTTACGTAGTTTTCGATTGTCTCAGCCATTCCAAAACCGATTTTCATCTAATAAATTTTGAATTCCTCTTAATATAGTATTCTCTGTATCATTATATAAGTGGTTTCTTGGTATCTCGCAATAAGTTAAAAGCCCAGTCCTCATCTCCACCAATACTATAGCCATCCCTTTAAATGTATCGTCATAGTGATTTAATATCTTCATCAATGCCATCATCCTCATCAAACGATTGTCCCATCGTCAACTCCCCCCCCCCCCCCCCCCTCCACATCTTCATCTGTTCTGGAAATATTAACATCAACATCTACCTTGGTATTATCCTGTCCACAATATGTTAACATTGGCACTGAATGCTGAAATAAATGCGATACACAGGCCTCCATGTTCCTGTAGTTAACAGGTTAACATTTTTGTTTATTTGTATGCGTGTGTGTGTGTGTGTGTGTGAGTGTGTAGGTGTCAAGACCCAAGAATGAATGTAGTTTTTGGATCTTGTTACAAAAATGTATTCACAATATCCTTTAATTGTGGGTAAATGTGAAAGGGAACTTGTCTATTGGTTGTGAAATGTGATTATAACCAGGAATGCTTTCCAAAGTCCAAAGCTCTCTGTGTTCGTGTTACTTCCATAAACAGCCACATCCTTCTCCGTTATCATGTGTATCATCTCTACAACCGGTGTCAATACATATATCATTAGCATCGCTGTCATGAAACCAATTTCACTAGTGCTTTTATACTGCTCAACTATGTAGCAAGGGGGCGTTACAAAACATTTTATGTAGTCCCCGGGGAAGCACTTAACTCATTGAGGATGAGTCCCGAGTATACTCAGGAAGGTGTCTATGGGAAATGCGTGTTGTAGCAAAATCAGTCCATCCTCAACGGGTTAATGAGCAAGTTACCACAGGAACAATCAGATTTAACCTTTTCTGTGCCATGGGACTCTGAGCAGTGTGTGTCCAGTGCTATGGGTATGGGTTGCCAATCAGTGCTCAAAGCACACGTAGGGTTATTACCTAATCCAATGTATAGAGCTTGACAATGAGGATAACATGTGAAGGGTTTGTTTGCAAAAACCGATAAGTCCATTTTTGAAGATTTTGAAGTACGATCTTTGTCTTAAAGTACAAAATAATACCTTTTAAATGATATATTGGTCACTACATAAAGGTATATTTTTTAAGTTATGGTCAAAAGAAGCAAAAATTTTCTTATTATTCTCTTTATTTTTCTTGACCTTTAATCGCAAATATCTCCATTTGGCAAATATGGACTTATCGGTTTTTTGCAAACAAACTCTTCATGTCTTTGCCCAGGGTTTTAACTTCTACTCCTGCTAGTAGACTGGAACGAAAGAACTACTGTAAAAGTGGATATTTTCCCCGCGACTAATTTTTCCCGCTTGGCAAGAAAAGAAGAGTTTCACATGTTTTTAATTCCATGGAATGGAGACAACAACTACTGGAACACATTGGAAGCAAAAATATTCGCGTGCTTTTATTTTCGCGCCAGTTTCTGTTTTGCGCGAAATGCGCACAAATTTCAGCGCGGCGTAAATTTCCACTTTTACAGTAATTGACTGAGAGGATGTTGTTCTTGTCCCAGCGCTTTTTATCTTTCAATAAATTTGGAGCAGTTTTTCTCAACTCATGCAAAATTGCAAAAAAAAAAAAAAAAAAATCCCTTTTTTTCATTCAGTGAATAGCTGCTCAGTACTTGGTGGTGTGACTAAAGGAACCTGCAGTTCTTAAAGGAAAAGTCCACCTTCATATACATGTGGATTGGGTGAATGCAACAATATCAGTAGAACACATTAGTGAAAGTTTGGGGAAAATCAGACAATCTGTTCAAAAGTTATGAATTTTGAAAGTATCTGTGCAGTCACTGCTGGATGAGAAGACTACTACTAAAACAGTGTATGATGTCACATGCGTACAACGAAATAAGGAAAATAAAAAGAGAATTTGACAAAACTTTACTTTTTGAATAAAGTACACATTTCTTTGACTTGTTACTGACATATGTTAAGGGTAATATTATTCCCCTTGCTTTCTGAAAGAGAGAAGTCGAGTGTTCTTGTGTTATGCGAGAAAAGTGAAAATATGTTGAATTTTCTTTATTCTTTTTTTATATCGTTTTACACATGTGACACCACAAGCTATAGTAGTCTTCTCAGCCGTGACTGAGCAGAAACTTTAAAAATTCATAACTTTTGAACGGATTGTCCGATTTCCCTCAAACTCTCACTGATGTGTTCTACTAATATTGCTTCGTTCACTCAACCCACATGTCTATGAAGGTGAACTTGTCCTTTAATTAGTCAAGTGTTTATCCCTTTTAGTGTCAGGGAGTTTGGACAGTGTGTACAATGGTATGGAATTCTTTTTATCAACCGTGACTCAAAGGGTTAAACAACTAGTCTGTAATCAAAAACCTCCTCTGGATTCGGGCCTATGAGATGCAAAGTCCTCATTTTCACATCCGTCATTCAGAAAATCTGTTTCTGTGTAGGGTAGGTTTCTCCTTTAAAGGGATGGACTTGTTTTTTTAGGGATGGGGATTCAGGTTATAACTCTTTGCAAAATAAATAGGAACCCCTTATTTGAAATATTGAAGAGCATACCATTCTAAGAAGAATTAAAAGCTTATTTGATGAAAATCAGTTCTGAAATGGTTGAGATATCTAAATGCAAAGAGGTCCCAATAAAAGGTGGGACTCACCTTTTATTAGGACCTCTGTGTTTTATCTTATTTTTCAATATCTCAGCCATTTTAGTACCGATTTTCATCTAGTAGATGTTTAGTTTCTCTTAGATTGTATGCTCTTCAAACGGATAGGATAGTATTGGTAGAGATGAGGATGGGGCTTTTAACTTTTTGCAAGATACCAAGAAACTATGAAATAGTACAGAACATACCATTCTAAGTGGGATTCAAAGTTTATTTGACGAAGATTCGTTTTGAAATGGCTGAGACATCCAAAAGCAAAGTAAATCAAAGCGATTGTAATGAAAGGTGGGTCCTACCTTTTATTTTGATCGCTCTATTGTGGATATCTCAGCCATTTCAAAAGCAATTTTCATCAAATAAATGTTGAATTCCTCACGAAATTACATCCTCTTTCACGTTTTATAAAAGCTTTCTCATTATCTCACCAAAAAGTGTTAAAATCCTGAACTTAGGTCTCAACTAAAACTATATAATCCCTTGAATATTTCATCCAAATGGTTTTTAATTATCTTGCAAAAAGTTAAAACCTAAATCTCCATCAACCGATACTGCACCATCCCTTTAATCTGTCCACTTCCTACTTGACTTATACTGTCCGTTACTGGGTCATATTACAGACTGAGGATTTAACAGAGCGATCGTTCTAGTTAATGTCATTCTGGATATTCCCTGAAATCTGATTATCCAGAGCTGACAAGTGTCCCTGATTCTTCAAGAGGCTCGTTGAAAACTTTATTATATTTTGTCATACCCCAGTAAAAAAGGATATAAAGGCCTCCCTGATTTTGGAAATGATGTTTGCTCATTGGGATGCATGCAGTTAAAAGTTGCTGCCCGATTGCTGTTTGGAATCCCTGTCTGGTTTTGATGTTTTGATGTATGTATGTATGAGCCTTGGCAGCTCTGGATTATCATGTGTATGGTACCTGTGCAGAGAAAAAGCAAAAGCAAATACAAAGAATAGAAATAAAAATAGTTTTGCCATTTTGATTGTATCCAGACATGGGCCTGTCTGTATGTTTGTTTGTGGGTCTGTATGTGTATATATCTGCAAGTTTGTTCGCCTTTGTATTTAGATGACTCTTGAGTATGTGTATCTATTTGCATGGGTATGTTTAGTGTTCACTGTGTCTGTATTATGGTGTCTGTGTGTTTGTGTGTTTATGTGTCTGTATACCAGTCTGTATCTGTGCCAGTGTGTACACCTGTGTGTTTGTCTGTCTGTGTGCCAGCGTGTTCTGTGTCTGTGTTTTAGGGGTATAGAACAGTGAGAAAGAAAGCTTGATATATCACTGTGTTTATGTATTTAATTTTTTTTTTTTTCAACACCCTCTCGGTATGAGAGTACAAATAACAATAATAAGTACAGCATTTGTAATGCGCCATCGACCTAGTGGCCTATTCTGAGGCGCAGAAACAAAGAATATAAATAACAGTATGAAAAACCAATGAATACAATTCTTGTATAGATCTGTATATTTTTTATGTCTCTATGTTTGCATGTTTGTATGTTTGTATATTTGTGTGTTTGTGTATCTGGGTACACTGTGTATACTCTTTGTCTGTATGTGTGTAGTAGGGGTATAGGACATTATGAGGTAGAGAACAGAAAGCTCCATATACATGTAACAGAGATTACCTTACACATGGGAGACAGTAAAGTGAACCGTGAAGGAAATTCAACCTCAGCTGCACAGTATTTACCTACACGTGGGCGGGTGGGAGGTAGGTGATCTAGTCTTGGCTTTCCAGTCTTTTCTAGGTTATTTGTGGCATGAGGTGATTAATTTTAGGGGAAATCCCTGCCAGGAATACCAGGTGCACATCTCTACAGCTAAATAGTTGATTATCGTGCAAACAGAGATCAGACAATATGAGCTTGTTTGACAATGTTTTAACAGAAAATCACTTCGAAGGCCAACAAGTTCTCTAGGTCGCATGAACCCCTCTTTTTTTTGGGGGGGGGGGGCTGTTTATTGTAACTTATGTAGTCAGACCATGGAATCAATATCTGTCTGTACATAGTATGTATTTCTGTGTGTATGTGTGCTTTTTTTTTTGCCTTTGTCTCTGCCTCTCTGTGTTGGTACAGTGTATGTCTGTGTGTCTTTGCCTGTGTCTGCATGTCAGTAAGTTTGTGGATCTGTGTGTTTGTATGTCTGTGTGTCAGTATACAGTGGATCTCTGTGTACATGCATTTGTCAATCTGTGTATTTGTGAATCTATGTTTTTTTTGTCTCTGAAGTACACATACGTATTAGACAATATGACATGGTCTCGAAAATATATCATAGGATTTTTTTTTTTTTTTTTTTCAGTGAAAAATCAGATCTCTTTTTTTTAACCCGTTGAGGACGAGTCCCGAGTAAACTCATCCTCAACGGGTTAAAAGTATCTTTGATACACAGAGTGCTCATTAAGCCGAAGTTCTTAGATGCCAGGTGCTTTGGACAGTGTGTAATAATGATACTTTATAAATAATGTTTTGTGCCAGTTGCCATTCAAAACGCACAAAGGGTAATAAAATCCTTGTGTGCATCAAGTACAACATGTACCTTGCATTCTCACAAAAGTCTGACCCAACAGGGTCTAGAAATTGTAGCCTAGCAGGATGCATATGAGATGGTGAATTATCTGTCTTTTTCCGTCCATCCGTCCATCCATTTTGCCCCCCTCCCCTCTCCCTTCTGGCCCGGCCGTAATCCTGTTTGCATGCCAAGGCCGAGTGTCGTCCAGACAAGAAGACCAAGAGTCGTCCGTCCGTATGAGAAGGACGAACGGGATTGCCAAGTTTAATATGCGGCCACAGATCCGGCTGTTCATCAAGAATTCATAACGACGTAAAGCGCATCAAGTACACTGACCGTTCTCACTTGGTAGTCTTGATTCCATGCCAGTGTTTTTTTTTTTCACTCATTAGGTTTTCTTTTATTGATCTATTAAGAAAAAAAAATCACTCTGGAATTTGTTTCTGAATAGGCAGTTTATTTACTATTCTTATTTTTTTATGATTCCATCATCATTGCCATTTTCATTATGAATCATCCTTTAAAGGGCGAGTTCACCCAAAGTGTATAGATGGAATGAATGCATCAATATTAGAACGCATCAGTGAACATTTGAGGAAAATCAGAAAGTCCATACAAAAGTTATGATTTTTAAAAAAAAAAAAATTTATTGCTGCCTTGGGTGGATGAGGAGACTACTCAGTTTGTGACATTACTATTGCACAACAATATGAAGGGAATAGCACAGAATACAACATGTTTTCATATTTCTACCAAAATAAAGTGCGCTTGACTATATAGCTCTTTTAGGAAGCGGGGGAAAATAATCCCACTTCACAAGTGTCAGCAGTAGTGTGTTAGCAAAAAGTTGAGGGAATCTGCACTTTTCATAAAAATGATAAAAAAATATAAATTCCCTTTACATTTTCTTTATATCATCCTGCAGTAATCTCACAAACTGTTGTAGTCTTCTCATCCAGAGAGGGCGCCACTGAAACTTTAAAAATGTATAACCTTTGAACAGATTGTCCAATTTTCCTCAGTCTAGTAATGTTGATGCACTCATTCAAATCCACACATGTATTAGGGTGAACTTGTCCTTTAACATACTGTCCAAGGGAGAACAATTTAATCTTTGGCAGCTAGATGTTGTGGTAGCAAGGTATGAAGCTATCATGAACACTTGGTTGAGGTCCTCTCCCCCCCCCCCCCCATAAACACACACATGCACACCATGCACAACCACACACAACCACTTGAACTGTATTCTTGGCCTACTTTGATCTCTTATTACTACGCTGGGGGACTGTGCCATCAAACCATTTTACATTGGCGGAAACCCAACTCAAAAAGCTTCAGGCTTTCTGATGTACTACTTTTCTTGGCTGGAATACATTAAGGAAAAAAGAGGAATAAATCCCATATAAGATAGAGGTTTACATGTGCAATACTTGCCAATGAGATGTTACAGGTTTTGAATTTACACCGTGCGCTGCTCCTTGTAATCTGGCACACAGAATCTCTAATTAGGTATGAAAGGAATACGAGAGTGACCAGTTACGTGACACACAGGCTTGCGTGCGTGCGATCGAGGAGAGTCGCGTGACCAAAACCCGGATTTATTGGTTTTAAGCTGGGAGTGAGAGTGTTACAGTTGCTGAAAACAAGCAAGGGGTGACTAGAATTTCAACTTCCATCCCAAAACCTGGATGGAATGGGAAAAAAAATTATCTTATCTATTTATTCATCTATTTGTTTATTTATATTTATTCATTGATGTATTTATTTATTTATTTATTTGTGTAGTATTTGATTATTCATTTATTTGTTTATCTATTTTTATTTATGCATTCATTTATTTGTAGATTCCGTCATTTATGTATCTATTAGTATTAGATCTATTTGATAACTTTTAATTTATCTGTTTATGTATGTATTTTATCTGTTCGGGTATGTATTAATTCATCTATGCTTATCTGGCATTCAAAAAAAAAAAGAAGAAAATTATAAAGTCATAGACAGGTGAATGAAATAAGCACTGGTCTGGTTTTATGATTGTTGCACAGCTACACATGGAAACCATTCAATGAAAGCTAATGATATATATTGCAGAATGCTCTCATTAGCTGCATTGTATTTTAAAGGAAATAGCATTAATGTATTGATGAAATGTAAATTCATATGCTGACCTTATCATGGGGGGACTTTAGAGTATAAAAATAGCAATACTGATAAAAGAATCATGAAAGATGCATAATTAAACTGGAAGTCATTAGATGATTAGGCTCATTTTCTCAACAGTCGTTCATTGTAAACATTTTCATCAACTGTAAAGGACATTTTTTTTTTCTTCAGAAAAGAGAGGGTTTTCATCTCTGAGCTCATTATGATTAAAAAAAAAATTGTTTACCTGAGAAAACTATAATTTCTGTCACACAATATTGCCTGATTATGATAATTATTGCAGAAGAAATAGATACAGTATGTTACTCTCATGTTTATAAATATTGATTGATTGTCTTATTTTGTTTTAATGTCAGAGTTACAGCCAGTAGATCAATCACTCTCAAAATGCATGAATATCCCGAGGGCCATGAGAGGAAGGACAAAATGCCCGTGTACAGCTATCGAAGTGAAATTAATCTTTTTCTTCCATTTGTTGTTGCTGACTGAATTATCGACAAGTTTTGGAGCAGACGGCCTAATACTTTGCAAGGTTGCTCAAAGTTTACTCTGTGCTATTTCATTCCTCGTCTGACGAGTGTGTCTTGTCCTTGGGGAAGGTTTGCTCCGGAAAGATGCGCCTAATTTGCACGCAGCTGATTCCTCTCTTCCACCCTGGCATCTGTCACACGGAACAAGAGAGTCTGGCGTGCCATTAAAGTAGATCGTTACCTTCAAAAGTTTTCTTCTTCTTCTTCTCCTCCTCCTCTGCAGCCACGGACTGCCTGTCCATCATGGAAGCAGGCAGCGAGCTGGTCAAGATCCGATCGCCGTCCAGACAGTACAACCGATTCTTCGCTCTCAGCGAGGACCGCTCGGAGCTCAGGTGGCACTCTTCCTCCAAGAAACCGGAGAAAGCGCGGAGTAAGTGCTCTCATCCATAGCGACTGTTACCATGGCGATGTTGATAACAAAGAAGATGAGGAGTATATCTGTGATAATGATGGTGGTGATAGTAGTCAAGACAAGACCACGTCATAATGGCCAGAATTCACGAAGGTGGTACAAATGAAACGATGGTTTAAACCCGTCACACGGAATATTTCATTACGAAATTGGTCATTTCGTCGACAAAATGGACGATATGTTCATTTAGTTACAAAATGTTGTCATTTCGTTACAAAATAATCATTTCATAGACAAAGTGACTGATTTCATAACAAAATATTCCAGCCGACACTTGGCGCTCCTTGGGTTTTGTCCATGGTTTAAACCATGGTTTCATTTGTACCACCTCTGTGAATTCGGGGCAATGTGTATAATAATAATGATGGTTGCCATGTTGATGTTTATTGTGGCGATGCTGCTGCTTTTGTTACAAATTGAGCAACGATTATGGTCTATGTTTGATATGATATGATGATAGTATATACTCCAGTCCTGAGTGAGGTGAAAGTAGTAATGAAAGTGATGGTGATGATTTTAATGGTGGGGATGGTAGTGGTAATGGTGATGGTGGTGATGAAAATGATAATAATGTGATGATGATGATGGTGGTGATGATGGTAATAATGATGGTGTTGATGGTGATGATGGTGGTGGTAACAGTGATACTAGTGATATCTATGATGGTATTGATGAGTTGCAGCTGATGATGGTGATAATGGTGATGATAATGGTGATGATGATGATGGTAATGGTGATAATGATGATGATGAAGGTAGTGGTATTGCCAATGATAGTAAGCTGTTACGATGACGATGATGATCATGATGATGATGATGATGATGATGATGGTAGTGATGATAATGGTGATGATGAAGATGGTGATATTGGTAATGATAATTATGGTGATGATGATAATGATAATGGTGATGATGAAGGTGATGGTAGTGGTGAGGATAGTAATGATGGTGATGATGATGATGATGGTAATGATGATAATGATGAAACTGAAGCTAACGGTATATTGATGATCATAATTATACCTGGTAATGTTGATGATGGTGGTGATGATAATGCAAATGATGAAGAAAATGGTGATGATGGTGATGATAATGGCCATGATGATTGTGATTATGATGGTAGTGATGGTGATGATCACGATGATGATGATGATGGTTATGATGACCTACGTACTTCTCAGTACAGATGCTCCAGCAGTTTAACCCGTTAAATACTGAATTCTGAAATGCCCATAGACTTAATATGCAGGCCACCAGGTTCCCTTATGGAATGGGTTAAATTTTTGTAAGTGAAACATGGCATTTGAACAGACAATTTTTCAGGAGTGGATATACCATTCTGGGCTTGGGAACTCCACTTTCAAAATTGCCTTTTGCCTTTGATGTGTGCCAAGGAAGTACTGTAATTAATATATTCTCTATCTGAATGCTCATTATGGCATTAAGCATTGCTTGCACTGATGCAAGATGCATTCGTGATTATGTCGGTGAGAGAAAATCAAAAACTTGAGGTATTTAGTGTCATTTTTTTTTTCTCCAAACAGTTGGTAAATGCATCAAAGTGCATGATCAGGTTTGGTGAAGTAATTTCCAGAGAAACACATTATGGAGCAAATAATGAGCTATTACCGTTCATTAATGTAGCAGATGTGAGGTTTTCCTCATATTTTGAATCTCCTTATTCCGTGGAGAGAGGTATGCTAGGTTTTGACAGACAATTCATCAGTAATCTGTACATATTGAACAAGTCAATAGTAATTTTTGTCAAACTGAACAAAAAAGAAATAAGAAAGATCGCTGTCAGACATTATCTTGTCTAGCAGTCAACAAAAGGCTTTTCAGAGGCTAAGAGTATATATATATATATATATATATATATATATATTTTTTTTTTTAAAATAATGTTTTCAATGATCAGAGGAATATGTAATGGTAGTGGGGTAGTGGGACTTTTCATGTATTTGGTACATACGTGCATATTTATGTATAATGCATGTTTATGTATACTATAAGAATGTATGTTTGTATGTATGTATGTATGTACAGCTGCATGTATATGAAATCTTCAGAAAGATGTAACTAAAAATTCATTCGTGTGGTTGATATATGTGTCTAAAGATATCAACCATTGTTTACATGTAATATGAATTTTACATCTGCTTTTCTTGATAGGATTTCATAGCATTTGTTACCACTACAGTCTAAACAACATTGACAGTATAAAAAGCTACATAGTCGCTGGGACGACAAGACCTTGTATCTGAAAAATGTCAAATGTTCAGGGGGGCGTTTCATGAAGGAACTTGTCGGATAAAATGTCCGACAAGTCAATTATATCCGACAAGTTCAGAGAAATCAGCCAATCAGACTAAAGAATTTCTCAAAACTTGTCGGATATAATTGACTTGTCAGATATTTTATCCGACAAGTTCCTTCATGAAACGCCCCCCCCCCCCCAGGAGAGCACAAAACAAAACAAAAACATTTGAGCTGAAGCACTACATACCAAATGGGATAGCCTTCACATTGACATGCTGTGGTGGCTTCATTTTTGGGGTGCGACAGCTAGGATTTGGACCTGATGTCACTTGACTGATGATCTCACCATTAATCCAAGAAAGACATTTTCACCAAAATTTGAGAAACGAGCCAGGTCTTGTCACCCCAGTGATGAATGGACTTTATCACTATCTTCCTATCTCTGTCTGTCTCCCTCTCTTTTTTTGTCCGACTGTCTGTCTCTATATATGCACGCTTTTGTATGAAGAATTTTATCGCCAAACGAGCTAACTCCATTCTTGTTTAAGTTGAGATATTTGTGATTATAGCTGTCAAAAAACAAAGAAAATAATAAGAAAATAATAAGAAAATAAAGGATATTTTAATAATAACTTCAAGAATATTCCTTGTTATGTCACAAGTGAGGTATTACTGGAAAGGTTTGATATTTTGCTCTATCTGATGATGGACTTACTTTGAAATGTTTAAAAATGGCACTTACAGCAGTAGCTCATTTTGCAATAAAACTCTTCATAACAGATCCTGTATATAACATGTCTTGGATACACATTGTATGGTTTATTTTCACAATACTTGAACTCTGGCAAAGGATACAATCTAACATCTGAAATCGCCTCGATAATCCTTGAGGTGTCTAGCAGCCTTCGGCTCGGCCTGATAGACACCTCGTGGATTACCTTGGCGATGTTAGATTGTACCGTGGCACTCGTAGTCAATGATTATTTGCTTGCTATCTTCCTATCTCCATTCATCTCTTGTCTGCCTGTCTGTCTATATGTCTGTCTCCATCAATATAATGAATATATCTATATGTTTATATTTTCACAATAAATTTGAACTCCTCTGTTCTAACCTTTCTATAGTCTCTGTGGAGAGCATCAAAGAGGTGCGGCTTGGGAAGACGACCGAAAACTTTCGCTCCCAGAACCTGGCCATGGACTTTCCGGAGGACTGCGCATTCTCCGTCATCTTTGGGGAGGCATACGAGACTCTTGATCTGGTGGCGGCCACGCCCGACGAGGCCAACATCTGGGTGACCGGTCTCTCCTATCTGATTGGTGGAAACAGGAGTGAGTTTATTCAAACCTTTTTTTCTTTTTATAAAATTTAAGCCATTAAAGGGACTGTACAGTACTGGTTGAGGTGGGGATTCATGTTTTGAACATTCCTAAGTGAGATAATGAAAAGCCTCTTATGAAATATGAAAGAGCATGTAATTTTAAGAAGGATTCAACGTTTATTTGATGAAAATTGGTTTTCAAATGGCTGAGATATCCAAAAAAGTGCTAATAAAAAAAGGCGACATGCCACAACTTTATTAGGATCTCTTTGTTTCACCTTGTTTTTGGATATCTCAACCATTTCAAAACCGATTTTCATCGAATAAACTTTTGATACCCCTTAGAACTGCATGCTCTTTGACATCTCGTAGATTGGTTTCTGAATATCTCGCAAAACGTTAAAAGCTAAATCCTCACCTCGACCAGAACTGTACATACTCTTTAAAGACTACTATGGTCACATGGCAGGTAAGGATGGGAAATGCATCGTATAGCAAAATCAGCTAATCTTCAATGGGTTAAGCCTGTGTAATGACTAGATTGAGAAATATATTTGACATTCAGGTAGCAGAGAATGAGAGATATGATGGTGATGTATGAATCAGTAATCCTGTAATATGTACACATACATTGTAAGGGCGTGTTTGTTTGTTTGTTTTTGTGCAACTGTCTGCTTTATGTTCTTAACATAATGATGGATGAATGGATTTAGAGATTAATGGTTAAAATGCATAATTTACCATATATGCAGCATTATAGCTTTAAATAGTTCTAAAATGTTAGTTAGGGATAGAAACAACCAATGTAAACATTTGAATCCATATTGTTGACGTTAAGCATGTTAAATACAAAAAATGTGAACAATAGTTAGTAAATATGATTCCAGACTAAACTGTCTACAGTTATGGTTTAATGAGAAAAATAGTGATATCTCCTTATGTTTTAGGCTTTGTTGCAATATATATATACATAGAAGAGGATGTATTGTGATACAACTAACCTACACATATGCATCAAGAGAAATATCTTGATTTTTTTTTTTTAAATCATTGCTCCCAAAGGTAAACAGGACCTTTAGAAAATATGGAAGAGATCTAAAAAAAAGTGATGATTTTTAATTTGTGCAATGTATTGCATGCACTTGTTATATTTGAACACTTTTCATGGTATGTAATCAATTTTCTTCCAACATGATGAAGGGATGGATCGATGGATAGACAAATAGTTAAATAGATAAGTAGATGGCCTAGATAGATTGGTTACCTTTTGTACTAATGGTACAACTCATAAATGTTGTCGAGTTTCTATTAAAGCAGCACTTTCATGACTGACTCTACAATCATCTCTAGATAAATGCAGATGGATGGATAGATTCGAAATAGAATGGAAGGTTTTTCTATTGATACACTACTAACACTCATTCAGCAAAAATGAGTCTGTCTTGATAAAAAAAATTATAAACAGTTTGTCTTCAGGTGAGAGAGAGTGTGTGTATGTGTGTATGTATGTGTCTGTGTGTGTGTGTGTGTGTGTGTGTGATTTGCACATGATTAAAAAAGATGATGTTTTTTTTAAATCCCATGATCCAGATCAGCGCGCTAAATTTAGATTTGATTCCAGGGTGCAGAGGGTCATACTTCGGTCATTGTTAAAAGCGTATGCAGTTTGGAGATTTAAAGTCTTTCGCCAGCAGCCGGGTGAATCTTTTTTGGCAATGTGTGTGTACACAGCAGTGAATAAAATCAATTTGTGCATCGTGATCCAAATACAGATATGAGTGCCTGTATGTGAATTTGCCTCGTGGGGGCGTATCCTATCCAATTATAGGTTCCATCCAAACATGTCTCATTCCTCTGAATGTAGATTACTCATCTGTCTATATGGCTTTCTCATATAGATCCCCTTCTGATGAGGAGACTCCAATACATTTATAGGAATATATTAAAAAAAGTATTATGGCATATAAAGCTAGAATGATGGACATTAAACCTTGATGTGTCTAGGCACTTGATATACCTCAAATTGGAACTTAGCTTTTCTCATCAGCGTTCAGTAATCCAGCCAAACTTGCCATCACTGGAAAGTATGTGAGCAAACTCAAGTGTAGCAATATGCTCTAGTTCAGTAGGAAGGCCATGTTAACACTATAGAGATTAGAGGAGGGATTAGCTAATCTCTATCCGTTGATAGTCACCAGACATCTGTACCAGTTATTGAAAAAAAAAAATCCCGCTATGACAGTTGTGAAGAAACCACCTTCAAGGATTTAAAGTGAAATATGACTGAATTCATCGACTTTGCAATGCATGTTTTAAAAGGAACGAATCAGAAGTATTGACAATTCAGTAGAATTGGTCATTACATATTAATGAAAAGTGTGAGGTTTTATAGTTTCCTATGATTTTATGAAAATATATTGGCCATCCCTTCCATATGATGAGTTTGAAAAAAAAAGATAAAGTGATAGGGATGAACATGAATCTGTATGTACTGTAACTGTAATGTTATAAATTCCATGACCTGAATGTGCAGATCATCCTACCACACAATAATTTTGAGAAGAGTTCTTAGAAATCACTACATAAGACCATTCAGCTGTGACTGATCAGCATAGGTGTGGGAACAACCTCTATCAATATATCTTTGAGATGTCATGGAGTAGCAATTACCAAGCAAGCAATCAAACAAATATTAAAGCAAAAGAATGAACCCTTTAGAACTAGATTTTTGCCGAGGTAAGATTGTCCAATCCGGACATGCAGCACCTGGGACCCATATATTCACCCCTTTACCCTGCTATCTACTGTATAGAACTGACGATGGGTTTTAGTAGCGCATGCTGTAGCACCTGCTGGGTCGGATCCAGTGACATGGCGACACCGGTCTTTCTGGGTCATTCCACCGTCTGATCTTCATGTGCCCTTTATCTCATGTTTTGTCATCTCTCGTTACTTGATGAATACTTCTACATGTAGCTACATGTAGCTCTGTTGCACACTTCCCCCACCCCCCCCCACCTTTCAAACATTTATGCGCACACCCTGCACCCATACCCATCACTCTCACACATACACACACACACACACACACACACACATACATACGTACACATAGACAGACAGAGACATGCCGTAGCTGTGAAGCGTTAGTCAGAAATCCACAGCAAATGCCAGCGGAATACTCAAATATATATAGATTCCTTCCCTCATGCCAGAGGGGTGAGAATGAGGGGGGAGGGGTATGGTCAATGTGAGATATACTGTACGTTGTACCACTTCTGGCGATAAAACCGCATTGCTCTCACCCATGTAGACAGTGCACTGGTGCAGTGTTGGCAATAAGGAAGAGAATCCTGCGATTATAGCATTAAGCGAAAAACGATATCATATATCGTCGCTGGGACGACAAGACCTCGTATCCACAAAATATCAAATGCTCAGGAGAGAAAAAAACAAAACAACAACAACATGTCAGCCAAAGCACTATATCAAATGGGATAGCCTTTCATTTGACATGCCATAGTGGTTTCATTTTTGGGATAAGAAAACTAGGATTTGGACAGGACATCACTGAACAGATTATCTGGGCATTAAATCAGAGAAAATCATTTTCACCAAAATTTGAGATACAAGGTCTTGTCACCCCAGCGATGATGTACATTTCATGTCATAAAGGGTCCTGGGTGGTCAATATTGCAAGCAAAGTTGGCAGGAAGTCCCGATTCACGAAAAATTAAACTCGCTGAATATATGGCGCATGCAGTAAATTGGCAACTCTGTATGTCACTGCATATCTTTACAATACATCGGAAAAAATATGAAATGGAGCCGGTTGATTATGGTAGCAATATATCCATGGACATATGTTTATGTGTGCCTTTGTGTGTACGTACATGTAGGTCTGCAAGGTAAAGGAGTTCTTGGTTAGTGCATGTCTCATTTGACCCCTACACCACAGACTTTCAAATAACATGGACATGTGTTGTGATCAAGAATTCCTTGTTGAAGCATGGCATCTTCTATTAAATCAATGTTGATAAAATGCATGAAGAGATTTGGCTAAACAGTGTTGATGAATGACTTAACCTGTACAGTATGTTCTAATTTTAATAGTCTGAATTGAACATACATTGTACTGACATAATTCATATTCTCATCGTTGCCCAAGGATTCTTTTCATTTTAAAGTCGGTGGCAAATACACACTGTCAGACATTCTCATTTGACCTTTGTTTTGCACATATGATATGCGCAAATCACAACCATGAACTCCCTTTACTATTGCTCTTCTTTTTTCCCCCTTTTGTAACCCCAAATTTTTGAGGTATGCAAAAAAACTGTACAGAAATAAAATACCAATCTCATTTTTATGTGTGGGCTGCTGAAGTACGAGTGATCCCAGTATGTCTGAATTGTAATTGTCTTCATATTTCTTGCTTTCATCCTTTTCCCTCCCTCTAGCACCAGAGGCAATCGAGAGAAACCAGGAGCTGAGGGATTCATATCCTTTTATCTGTTTTTTTCTTTTCTTTTCTGCATTTTTCAACAAATTTCTTTATAGTCCATCACACTGTCAGTGACCAAATTTGAATCTTAAATGTTATGCCTGATACGGTGATGTATGCCCGAGACGGTGATTTTACGGCAGCACTTCTAAAGTGTGATTTTTCTGTAGGATTTTAGAATTATATTTGGTGCAAGGAGAACCGAAGACTGAATGCGGGTAAATAGGAGGAAACGTTTATTGTAAGATTTGAATTTAATTAGTGAATAGAGTTTCATGATTGAAGTGATTTTAGCCAGTGAAGACCCGTAGTGCTATGTTTGCAATTTGCACAATGGAACATTTTGTTACTTCTTTGAGTATCATTTTTTATATACACAATATGTAGTTGGTCAGAATTAGAAATGTTGATATTTTGA
The DNA here is from genome assembly GCF_964275005.1 of Diadema setosum. Classification (NCBI taxonomy): domain Eukaryota; kingdom Metazoa; phylum Echinodermata; class Echinoidea; order Diadematoida; family Diadematidae; genus Diadema; species Diadema setosum. The sequence continues at coordinate 43,813,498 of NC_092687.1, read as the reverse complement.
AAATTGGTAATTGGAATATTTTTTTTTTCAAGGCAAATTTTGTGTCTATAAATGTTTTTCAATGCAAATCAAATACATACCAGATACATTAGAACTCAAGTCCATCAAAAATTTTTAATAGCTAAATGAAAGTAAGTTAGAAGAATCTTACCTCTCATTCTTCTGGTATTGGAAAAGTAAGATATTAACTTCTCTTGAGTAATTGGACTCTTGAACTATTGGAACACAATATTTGGCAGTTTTTGAACCTATCATTTCCTATCCCAGCTGGAATTCCATGATATATATATTTTTTTTCTTTTTTTAAATGTAACTTTCACATTCTGTTTTGTTTTGTTTTGGTTTTGTTTGTTTTTCAGTGACAAATTGGAAACATACATTGAAATTACCCTGCTTCACCATCCTGGTCAAATTTGTTGAATATATTGGAATATGTTGGAATATACCAGAATACTTGTATATATGGTAATGTGTTGGAATATGTTGGAATATATTGGAATATATTAGAATATTTGGGAATACATTCGTATGTGTTGGATTATGTTGGAATAATTGTATTAAAATATATGGAATGTGTTGGAAGATTTGGTATATATTTTGGAGTATATTGGAATGTATTGGAATATTTTCAGATATATGGGAATATGGTGGAATATATCTCCTTGACCCTTGCCTTATGGCACCCACACATGGTTGCGAGATATGTTCAACAAGGCGGCCGGAGACTCCCTCGGTCAACTGGACGAGTTTGAGGTCATGCAGTTGGTCAAGAAACTAAACAATGGTGTGGCATCCACGAGGATACGGCACAAGTTCAGGGTAAGTTTGGAGCAAACATTGGATTTTATATTCAAAAGGAATGGATATTTTACTAAGTATAGGTGTGAAGATGGTTCTGCAGAAGAGATCATCATGTAATTGTGTTTTGGACCAGTTATGGACCTGTGTGTGTGTGTGTGTGTGTGTGTGTCTGTGTCTGTGTGTCTGTCTGTCTGTGTCTGTGTATGTCTGTGTGTGTTTTTTTTGTGTGTGTTTTTAGAATATTTTTATCATGTACAGATATTTTTCTTCATAGGACTGTGTTTGATGTGATTTGATGCCATGTACAGTATTCTATCTCCCACCTCCTCTATCTTTCTCTCCTTCTCTTTTTTCTGTACGTCTCTCATTCTCTATCTCTCTCCCAATACTGACACTGTATCTAAAATGGGAAAAGATCCTCTCATGGGTTGCTCCCCTTCTTTGGGACTCCATTACCAATCCAACTTTTGAAAGTGTTACAGCCTTGATACATCTAAACCTGTTCAGGATGAGTCCGTGGTACATTACTCTTGGCCAGGTGTCTATGGGAAATGCATGTTGTAGCAAAATCAGTCCGTCATCAACGGGTTAAATCTGACCTAAAGACCTATCTTTTCCAGCAACTGTGTGAATAATGTGTGAAATATTGTGGAAAATGGGCTCCTTTAATTCTTTTTTTCTTTTTTTTCTTTTTAATTTTTAGAGAGAGACAAATGACATTATTTCTGTTTATCATCATCATCTCTTGGATAACTTCTCTTAACCCATTGAGGATGGGCTGATTTTGCTACAACACACATTTCCCATAAACACTTGCCCTAGTATACTCGCGACTCATCCTCAACGGGTTAAATCAGACTGACAAAGGTGCATTCTTAGTTTGAATGTGTAAAGGGACTTTAGGCAGTCTCTCTGCGCCAATCTGCAGTCACAGCACACCTAGGCTTAAAGCCCCCATTAGATGTTTTGATAAAGGACGTTGTGACATTATCTCTGCCTCAAGTTCTGCATTTCTATCTGATTTTGCTCAAAACTTAGATCTGATCTCCGGCTCTGATTTCACACACGTCATGAAAAAGCACAACTTTCCCTTCCACGTAAAATTATCGTGTGCAAAATCCAGTGTAACAACTTTAGGCAAGATAGTAGGCACTCCATCTCCAGTGTTTTAAAGATATTGACTAGTTTGTTATTTTTTCTAATTTATATCCCATTTTTGAAAGTCTTACATTCTTTCACTCTTCATTCCTACAGACAGAGATGACACAACATGTTTTTTCCCCCCTTTTTTCTGTCAAAGAGAATGGCAATGGAATGCCTCAGGTTTTGACCTTTTCTGACACTGCCTTTTACGTGTAGCTATTGTATCTTTGGCCGAAACAAGATATGGTGGGATGAAAAGTCTTGACAGATGACATATTATGTCTTGTAGAAAACAGGTGTTGTGTTGTTGCCTTAATGTGATCGAAGTTGCCAATACCTGAGGTATATACATACAAGACATCCAGACATGACTGCTGTCCAGTTTGGTGACAAAAATGAGGCAGAGACATGTATGGCTAAAGTTTAAACTGAGGATGGGCTGATTTTGCTACAATATGCATTACCCATGGACACTTGGCCTGAGTATACTCAGGACTCGTCCTCAACGGGTTAATGACAGTTGTACCCATTGAATCTCATGCAATTTAATGATGGATATCAACAAGAACAGAATAACCCCATTCAAAAGTGGATTTCTTCCCTTCAAAATTGACTTTTTGTTGATGTTGTACAAAGCAAGCTTTTGTTTGAGAGTTCAAAAGAGATTACTTAAAAGCAGAAACATTCACAGCATGAAACTTTTGTGAATTGGAGCCGACTGCCTTTTCCGCCACACGGAACTTTCTGATTCTCCGGTAACATGCTATGCATTGTGTAGACAAACATTTTCACATGCATTTAATTTTTGTAAAACTTGGCCCCTTGTGAAATTCAAGGATGTTTCATGCATGCATCTTTGTTGTGTATCGTTGTCATTATATTGCTAGTCCAGTGGAGCGCACAATACGCAAACACAGTCGTGCAGTGACATGTCGATATCTACCATAGATAGTCTTTTCTGACAAACAGCAGTACTGTATACGCGGAATACTTCGCAAGGTCTTTATTTTCGTGAATTTCGCGAGTTAGGCGCTATTCGCGAAATTAAAGACACATGAAAATATTGACTCTGTTCCCGATGTGAACGTAATGTACATGTGTACACTTCTCCGTTCCAGTGCAAGACTCCACGATCGTGAACTTAACCACTTGGGAAATTGTCGGGAGTTCCCGATTCGCGAAATTTTAGACTCGCGAAATATATGGCGTATGCAGTATAATGTTACAACTTGTTTGTCAAGTGACATCAAAGCGTTACACCATTTCTTCTTTGAACTACATAATCAAAATTACCAATGTTGTGTATGTAGTCAGTGTGGCATGGATGTTATGATCATTGGCATTGCTGAGCACAAAATTTGTTAATCCCTTTAATCACCAATTATAGATGACTAGATAACATAGATCTACATATAGCTACAGTGTATGTGAATATTAAAGAATGTAGTCAGATGATGAATAGTATGTATAGAAAAATATATAGAACAGCAGATGTATCAATGGAAATATAGATTGATTGATTTTATTAGATATTCCAATAACAATGTATTTTATAGAGAGACAATGAGAGTTTTAGATGATTCATGATGTCTATTCCCAAGACTGACAGAATTTCCACATTACAAGTTTGGGAATCTTCATATTTTGCAGACTTTTCCCGACATAATTAACCCGTTCTGTACTGAATTCTGGAATTCCTATAGACTTAATACACAGGCCACCAGGGGTGGTATTCTGAAAATCTTCCTAAGTTTCTTCCTAAGTCAGAAACTTAGGAAGAAACTTAGGAAGTGCCTAGGAAAGACAGAATTGGTATTCTGAAATTTCTTCCTAGGCACTTCTTAATGCAAATTAGGCCATCCTTATTCCCGCCCACGTCCTTTCTTAAGCCAATACGAAATGCCGTATCATACGGAACTAACCAATGACAATCGCATATTACTATGACGTAGGGTCAAATACACGTGTGCGCGGCATGTCCCCTTTCTCACGTTCATTTCGCGCATCGGAGTACATGTGCGCGCAGTGAATGACAAGCGCGCCTATCACGATGTTTGCAGCTTGCTATTCTTAACAACATACAGTATGTACACTGTACGTAGGACAGGGGTGGAGCTTTCCTATTAAAATATCTTCCTAAATTTCTTTCCTAAGTGCATTCTAAAATACCAACTTCTTAAGTCAGAAATTTGCATACTCCCGCCCCTTTCCTAAGTTTCTTCCTAAGTCTAGGAAAAAACTTAGGAACAGACTTAGGAAGAAACTTAGGAAGATTTTCAGAATACCACGTAGGAAAAAATCCTGACTTAGGAAGAAATTTCTTCCTAGGAAGGATTTCAGAATACCACCCCTGGTTCCCGTACGGAACGAGTTAACATACACTTACATCAAATATCCATCTTAACAACATACACTCTGACATTCACTACCCCCAGGTCACTGCAGGAAGAAAGACCAAAAAAAAAGTTTTCATAAAAATCTTGGTACGGTACAGGTGATCACTCGTTGAGCAAATTGTCAGAGAATTCTGAACACAGACCAGCTGACGGGGATATGACATGTTCGCGCAGAATCGATACTTGTGTACATGTAGCTACAATTAGTTAGACAACTGCGCTAATTAAAGGGGAAGGCTAGTAACTTATCAGTGGGAATCAGTGGGAATGCTGGGGGATGATTGTTCCAATTCTTGTTGGATTCATTTAAAAGTACATTATATATCTATTGTTGTGTGAAAATTATTTGCATCAGAACGGTCTCATATTCAAGCAATGTGCAGTTTAATGCCCCGTCACTGACCAGGCATGCTAACCTGGAAACATTAAACTGCACATTACTTGAATATGAGACCATTCTGAAGCAAATAATTTTCACACAACAATAGATATATAATGATCTCTTAAATGAATCCCACAAGGATTGGGACAATCATCCCCCAACATTCCCACTGATTCCCACTGATCAGTTACTACATGTAGCCATCCCCTTTAAACCAAAAAGGTCTCCCTTATCCGGCTTTATCCGATTTGGATAGGAGAGGTCGGACTTTAGTTAGAAAGGGAGAGACTTGGAGAGAAAAAGGATTCAGAGTATTGAGGGAATAACAAACAAGGTGAGATGAATAGCAAATGAATAATATAATGTATGAAAAAAACATTTATTTGGATGCAGTTTGACAACTCAAAGACAGGTGCATTTGTCCATTTATATGGCAGAGGTTGATTTATGATCTGCTAGGCACAAGCAAACTGTGACACACATGCACACAGAATTATGCATCTATGATACACAGAAATCCATCACAGAGACATCCAGTGGCCTTTAAAGCAGTACTACCCCTTTGTCCTCAGTATCTGTTTCTGTGTGTATCAATGCAGATACTTGTATTGTATTTTACTTGTATTGTCGTGTGTATATTTTTTGTGCTTATTGTGTGTGTGTGTGTGTGTGTGTGCTTTATCCTACTAATCCAAATTAAAGGGTGGACATATTACTGAACACCATCTTCTCTCCGTGTGCACCAGTATGCCAAATCTCTGCCCCCATTTCTTCAGCCTCCCGCGCTCATTCTGCTACTGTTGATCGTTGATCAGGAATAGATGCCTTTATTAATTTTCATTTTTCCCCCCGACATGACCTATGGTCTATATTACTCATTCTCCATCGAGCCAAGGACATCACTCCCAATTACCGGCAGTCCAAGGTTAATAGCCTTTGATTATTTCCCCAGCTCAGTCCCTATTCAAAGGCATGAAAACCTGTATAAAGGTCACAATGTATACCTTGAGACACACACACACACACACACACACACACACACACACACACACTTAGACCTTGGGCAGCCACCGTTTTGCCCTTAACCCATGAAATCTCAGAAACCAGCATTCCTGTTATTCGGTGATGTATATCTTATCAAAACCTTTACCATTCATCAATAGTTTTTCATTTTAAAGTAAAACAAAAAAGTATCCGATATATGTTAAACCTTTTTTTTTTCTCATATAGTTGTGGTTACAGAGTTGTAACATTATCTGTACCCACTGAGGACAACTTGATTTGGCTATAATGCGCATTTCCTATAAACACGTGCCCTATATAGTATTCTCGCAACTAGATTTCAGCGTGTTGATTGCTGAAATCTCTCTTAACCCTTGTGAAAGTAGCTCAACATGTTTCAGGAGGACAGGAGAGTTCCAGTTTCTTTCTGAAAGAGGACAATCTTTGTTAAGTTTGTTCAGGTTTTGTACAGATTCAGTGAAATTGTATGCTATATTCAGTCATATTGAAAGTTGCCAATTTTGTGATGGTTAGAGATTAATTTCTGCGGTTCAAGAGGATTAGATGCTTTTGTCCTATTAATGTGCTAACCACCTCAAAATGGCTGTGACATTACAATAGCTTGACAATTAAAGCAGGAAAGTTGAAGGATTGCAAAGATCCTAACTTGCCTTGCATATGTATGCTACATTGAAATGGTCAGTATCATTATTAACAATACTTAAATTCTATTCATTTACACAATATCATATGTTAAGGCATGTTTATCAAATGTTATTTATATATTTATGCTTAGATTTTGATTTGCCTTTATATCAAAAAAATTCATTCATTTATGCTTTCATCTCTGTATCTGATTATCTATTTTAAAATAATTTGTTAACCCGCTGAGGACGGACTAATTTTGCTACAACACGCATTTCCCACTGATAGCTGCCCAAGTATAGTCGGGACTCATCCTGAACAGGTTAAGATATTATTTTGTCTCTGTTTATTTATTATATTATATTATTATTGTTATTGTTATTACCATTGTTGTTATCATTATTATGCTGTTTAGCTGATACTGCACCATACCCCAATGTTCCTACTTCATTCGCATCTATGACCTGCAATTAATGAGCTAAGACGACATTGTTCTCTTAACAATTTATGTGTGTCCTTATTTCTTTTCATTCCCTCAAGGCAATCTTGTTGTTTCTTTGTTTTTGTTTTTTTTTAAATCCAACAAGTTTATCATCACATTTTTTAACCCTTAATTGAGCTCAGCCAGGATTTGTATTATTAAGGTGGTAGACTTGTCTTGGGCAATTAATCATTACTATTTAGGATCCGGTTTCACTTGTGCTTGTGTGCTCTGCTGCAATAAATTGCCTAGGCTAAGAATTTTGCTGGTCTGGGATATGCTTCATACAATACAACAGTATAATAAACTGAGTTTGTTTGCAAAAAGCGATAAGTCCATTATTTGTCAAATGGAGATATTTGCGATTAAAGGTCAAGAAAAATAAAGAGAATAATAAGAAAATTTTTGCTTCTTTTGACCATAACTTCAAAAATATACCATTATATGTAGTGACCAATATATCATTTAAAAGGTATTATTTTGTACTTTATGACAGAGACCGTACTTCAAAATCTTCAAAAATGGACTTATCGGTTTTTGCAAACAAACCCTTCATATATATATATATATATATATATATATATATATATATATATGTGACAGTGCACCTCAAAACAAACAAAAAGTCGCCGGACATGAATCTTTAGTTAAGGCCATATTCTGAAAGAGCAGACTTTAAGCTTTAAAATGATGTATAACTCAAATCAAATGGACTCTCCTAACCTATCGAAATATCGGAAAGAAAGCACAAACTCAGGAAAAGTGTGAACTGAGAAAAGATGCTCTGAAGTACAGTGTCTATTCAAGCGCTTAATCTTTACCAGACCGTGCAGGCTGTGCAATGAATGGGACAAAAAACAGGAAGTAAACCACCAGAGTAACAACAATGAAGGGATTATCAGATTAAAGTGAAATTAAGCATGCCTCATTAACACATTCTGTCCATAATTAATTCCAACTTTCAGAGCAGTAGCACTATCTTTTTAAAAGTTATTAGAGTTGAAAGTGAAGAGTGTGGACAAGCTTTTTCAGAAATGAAAAAGGGATTCTAAAGACACAACTAATCGCACTATTCTACCAAAAATGTTCGAGATAAACTGCTGAAAAACCACACTTTCCTGTCCGTTTTATGATACCGAATTTTAGCATAATGTAAAAGAAGACCCGCTCTTTCAGAAAATATGAAAAAGTCAAGTTCGGCTAGGTTGACCCATTTCACTTATTTTCAGTCCTCACGCAAAATCAGTGTGTGCGACTTTATGTTCGTTTTGAGGTGCACGGTCACATATATATATATGTATATATATATATATATATATATATATATATATATATATATATATATATATATATATATATATATATATATATATATATGTATATGTATATGTATACATACATATGATATGATATAATATATGTGATATAATATATATATATATATATATATGTATATGTATACATACATATGATATGATATAATATATGTGATATAATATATACATATATATATATATATTTATATAAGATGAAGACAAACAAGTTGACATAATGCATTAGAATCCAACTTCATTTATTTGTAAACCAAATTTTCGACCCTTGCACGGAAAATTTGGTTTACAAATAAATGAAGTTGGATTCTAATGCATTATGTCAACTTGTTTGTCTTCATCGTCTTCATGCTCTTATTCCAACACGCGGATAATAATACCATTATATATTTATATATATATATATTATATCACATGATTGATAAATGACAGATATTTGGATGGCAATTTAGACAGAGAGAGAGAGAGAGAGAGAGGGAGGGAGATAGGGAGAGTGTGGCATATTTTATACAGGCTTACTTCTATACTGTTGCACAGAGAGAGAGAAAGAGAGAGAGAAAGAAAGATTGGATGGGGGAGGTGAACTAAATTTATAATGTATATATTTAACATGCAACTTGTATATTCGGGATACAGAGAGCAAAAAAAAAAAAAAAATATGCCAGGAAAGATATTCAATCATATGTGACTGCCCAGGTGAGACCCCATGAAAAGTAGGTCAAAATGAATTACCTCTTCTTCTCTTTTTTTTTGGTTTTACTTAGTTTAACTGAATAAGCTTTAAACTTTAAAATACTACATACCTTGGTAAAAATTAGCCCATTATAACCCTTTCAAAGAGTGATTGAAAATAAGAGAGAGTTTAATGGTGGTGCAGTTTCATAGAAAATGGAGGAAAGATGATTTTTGGGTCAATCAGACATGCTGTACAAAATTATCAATGGAAAAAAAAAATAGTCTAGATAAAATGCTAATATCTCAATTTCAGCTCTGTTCTAAGCTGCCAAATTTTGACAGCAGGTAGAGAATATGTTTCTCTCTCAGGTGAAAGGACAAACTTTAACAGTTTTGATTAGGTCAACCCAAATGACATATTTTGCCCATTTCACGGGACCCTGATCTGCGACATTTTGTGTGTTTTGTGCTCGACAGTCACATACGAAAAGGTGTAGTATTTCTAATGCCACTGATACAGAGAATGAGCACTGTTTTTGATGATAGATATCTTTTATTTTGATAGGGAAACATGCTGCCAAGGTGAAAACATTCGGAGAATGACAGTTAGTAGGAAATGGGATCATACAATAACTAGAGAAGCACTCTGAGAGTGCAGACCTCCGCCAAGCATGCAGCTCATTTCCACCCGCACTGATCTTGTTCTTCCACAGAGATCAGTGATTTCCACCCATACGTGCTGCATTGTGTGCTGAAAGCCACCCGATTTCCCAATATAGAAGCCTTTGTTACGTCATAAACCCTCAACTGCACAGCGTGTCTCGCCGTAGCAGAAACTAGAGCACGCGGTTTAGTGCCCGCATTCAAACCTCAAATACGCGCAGCCTGAACTCCCAAGTTCATTGACCCTGCCTGCCAAAATATCAAAAATCCTTCATAAATTCCCCCAAAATTCTTGGATCACTACCAAAAGTGAATCGTTTGTTACTTGTGTCATCCTCAACCTTTCCTGCAAGTTTCATCCCAATCCGTAACTAGTTTTTGAGTTATTTTGCACACGGACAAACTAAGTAACTAACTATTTAAACTAACAAACAAACAAACGGTAACAAAAACATTACCTCCCCCCTTGGCGGAGGTAATAACGTATTACAAAGAATAGATTAGAGAAGAAGAAGAACAAAGAGGAAGAGAAGCAATGAAACAACAACATGTATCACTATTCAAATTAATGATTCTGGCTTTACATTTTTTTTTCTTTTAAAGCAACTGATCGACAAATTTCCCTTTATCAATGTAAATAAATGTTATTATTCATTATTTTTTCTGGTACAAACCAAGGATGTATGCCCCTTTTTGTTATCATTGCTGCTACTAAAATGCTAAATTATCTGTATTTAATTACATTGATGATGTGCAAATTGTCAATCAGTTGCAATGTATGGCTATGTTAGATCATGGTATTATTCATAATATTAGATACTTACTGTTGCGTCTGTGTAAATTTTATTTCACTTAATATTGGATTCTCTCTATTGCATATTATGTAACTATTTCATTTCACTAATTGGCATTTGTTAAAGGGGAAAGGATGAAGAATAACTATAAATGTATGATATACAGAGGACAGATTATTAGTTTTTTCCTAATTGTGCTTCTTTTCTTTTTTTTCTGGATCATTAGATTATCATGAGAAGTTGTGGTATCAAAGTAGGTTAAAGGTAAAATGTCTGGCTGCATGAAATTCTGTGGTTACAGATACATTTTTTTTTTTGAGCAGCTCCTTGAATATCAGAAATCAAATCCTGCTTCAACCTCAGATCTTGCTTTCACTTCGACCTCAAACCTTGCTTCTGTTCTATTCACACATACAGCCAGGTTACTTTTCTTGATTGATTGTAATTTCATCTTTCTGAGGTGCCCCAAAAACTTTGCGTATGCACAAAGTATATCTCCCGAGACGGCCGGGAAAAGAAATGGACATTATTTGATTCTAACTGCACTTTGTTCACCGATTTGCACAGATATCTTGAAACTAATCATCACGAAAAGAAATTACTTAGTCCGAGTTATCCCCATTGGTGTTTCCATAGCCTCCCTGTTGGACTAGGGCACATTGCTACACCTGAGTGGGCTTGCTAACTTTAAAATTGGGTCAAGTTTGGATATATTACTGAATGCTGACCAAAAAAAAAAAAAAAAGTATGTTACTTAAGTAAGGAAAGTGTCGTGGCACACAAGGTGTTAAAGATGCCATGTATATGTATGAACCTTTTAATCCGGCAGTTGGGACACACCCCCTTTTTTTTTTATTAATTGGTATGATAACGGTTCTTATAAGCCCCGATGAATGGATAAAATTTTCTCGTGGGTATGCCTGAGGGGGAAGAGAATGGTGTGGGGGGGGGGGATGACATACTTGCCAACTAGTAAGATTTTATCAGATTCAGTAAGATTTTTTACGTTAAAAATAGCAAAATCAGATTTTCTGTCAGAGAAATCAGATTTGTAAAAAATATTTAGATATACCTTTCATGTGTATTTTCTGAAGATTTGACCGAAAGTAAGATTTTTAACTTCAGTTTGCATATAAAATAAGATTTTTGCAATCCGCAAGTAAGATATTTCGTCTTGAAATGTTGGCAGGTATGGGATGAGGTTTGAATGGAAGAGAGTGAGAAGTGAGGAGATAGAAGAAATTCATTACTATAAAAGATAAAACTACCCTAACCCTACCCATAACCTCCCCTCCCCGAGAAAACTAACAAAATCTTATCTTACCTTGTGAGACATACAGTAAAGAGAATGTTTCACTAAATGTGAGACTAGCTAGCTATGGTAGAAAATATTCAAATTCAGTCTTTTTTTTCCATTTTCTTTTTTTTTTTTGAAAAGTGTGCAATTGAAATTCAAGACAGATGTAAATGCTGTTGATCTCTGTAAGACTGCATCTTAGAGACCAGTGTTATAAAATGAATCAAATGGAGAACGAGGAACCAGCCTGGGATTTGAACCCATCACCTACTCTTAGCCAGTGAGGGACAGTACCGGCTGAGGTCAAGCTATTTCTTGTGACAAGGATGGAATGAAACTTTGACAATTAGAAAAAAAAAAAGAAGCCCCTCACCCCACCTACTTTCTTTTAACCTCGTTCTTGTCTGATCTAATCGATAATTCATAAGTCATTGTATATTCCATTTTGTGGATGTATTCCCCCAAGGCCAAGTAATGCACCTTTCAGTTCACATGACTGTATTAGATTAATCCATAACTTAGAGTACAGACTGCTGACATTACTCCATGCTTGGTTTAGCAAAGGATCTGGCAAGCCTTCTACTTTACCAGGAATATAGAGGCAGGCATAAAATTTGATTATGATGCTATGTAACCGTTCCACTAGGGACGTCCAGGCCTGCACATTTAACAAAATATGAAATATGTTGCTTAACCCGTTGAGGACGAGTCCCGAGTATACTCGGGCAGGTGTCTATGGGAAATGCGTGCTGTAGCAAAATCAAACCGTCCTCAACGGGTTAAGAGGATAATGGCTATGATTCTTGGAGGGAAAGACAAGAGGATGGGATGAGGAGGAAAAAGATGAAATAAATACAAATTCAATAGTTGGAATAGATTCAAGTGTAAGTGATATCTTGAAGAAGTGTGGGAATGGTGGGGTAAAGAGGTGTTTCAGATATCGGAGAGAAATATTTTCTGAGAAAAAAATGGTGCAATTGAGCCGGAAGGATGGCATTGTATTCAATGCGGACACCTTAAAAAAATATGGAAAAGGCAGAAACTGAAATGGAACATGAGAGATATGTGCCGAGGGCAGTTTGAAGGAAAGCAAAAGAGGGAAAAAGATGGCGATAGATATATTCCCAGATAAAGATTGATATCTTGAGGCGTACCTATCTATCCCTATCTTGAGATAGGGATAGATAGGTAAGTAGATAACATATAGAAAGGGATTACGGTCAATATAAGTAGATGGAACAGTTGAAGATAGATCTAGATAAAAATTGAGACTAATACACTGAGATAGATAGATAGAGAGAGAGAGAGAGAGAGAGAGAGAGGGAGATGATTTAGAAGTTAAGTTTAATGGATAGATGGACGGATAGAAGTAGAGAAGTAGATGTAAAAAGAGAGGAAAATATATCATATATATAAAGGGATGGCAGTAAATATTAACAGTTAAAGATAGAGACTTATATGTTGATATAGATAAATAGAAGTTGAGCTAAATTGACAGATGAAAAGATAGAAATAGATAGAGATGTAGATACATTATACATTGTAGATATAGGAAAATAGATAATATAGAAAGGGATTGAAGTGAATACAAACAATCAGGACATTAACAAAAATAGAGACTAGATTAACAGAAATTAAAGGGATCGTATAGTTTTGGTTGAGACCTAATTTCAGGTTTCTAACATTTTTTGGTGAGATAATGAGAAACCTCTTTTGAAATATGAAAGAGCATGTAATTCTATGAGGAATTCAACGTTTCTTTGATGAAAATTGGTTTTGAAATGGCTGACATGTCCAAAAAAGAGCAATTCTAATAAAGTGTGGGACCCACATTTTATTACGGTCGCTGTATTTTTCTTTTGTTTTTTGATGTTTCGGTCATTCCAAACCCGATTTTCATCAAATAAACTTTGAATTCCTCTCAAAATGGTATGCTCTGTACTATATCATAAGTGTTTTCTTGGTATCTCGCAAAATTTAAAAGCCCAATTTTCATCTCCACCAATACTGTACCATCCCTTTAAGCTAGATGGATAGATTTTAAAGATAGGTGAATAGAGTCAAAGAGATGGATGAATGCTGAGACACAGAGAGAAAGAGAAAGAGAGAAGACTTTTGATGATTGTTGTCATGGAAGTAATGAGTTTACAGAGTGAGTGACAAACAAATGAAGGAAAGACTGACAGGAAGATCATGAGAGAAAAAAAAGTGAAATAGATTAACAAACCAAAAAATGAGGAGGAAGTGAGAGCGAGATGGGGCGAGAGGGAATGGGAAATAGATTAGAGACTGAGCCGAGATGGGCTTGGAAAATCAGAAAAGTTTGGCTGATTCATCAGAGGCTGATAAGTATACCACTGTGCCCTTTGGAGACAGGGAAACGTAATGCCAAGGCAGCCGCATTTCACCATTCAGCTCGCCGTGTAGTGAGGATATCATTCCAACCCTGGTAGAAGCTTTCTCCATCCCTCCCAGGCAACACTCGGCAACAGCTACCAGGGCTACCTCTCCCCCCCCCCCCTCCTTCGCCACCAAAAGAAAAAGAATGAAGAAGAAGAAGAAGAAAAAAAAGAAGCAACCTCGATGCTTCACACCGGCATCAACAGAGTATCATTTGCAGCCTACTTGATCCTTCCGTGAGAGGCCAGGGGTGCGTGCGACCTCTCGCGCTCTGAAATCGTGTCGGGCAAATTACGGCAAGGGCCGGAGTTGGTCCCTGGATACCGGTGTTCACCCCGTATTCTCCCAAGGGAAGATGGAGAGAAGAGGTGCACACTTGTTACGAGGGAGTCAGCCTTCAACCTAAATGCTATCTAGACGAGCTCTGGGGGAACACTGCCTGCATCGCAGGCAAAGGCAAATAAAACCTCTCTCATCAGATATCACTTTCTCAACATTAGATTCTCGAGTCGTTTTGGGGAGTAAATGTTATCTCAGAAAGTTCAAGGTGCCAGCCCACATTCACTCGTCAAAAGAAGAAGAAAGACTTAAGTTTTCCCATTGGAAAGACACTCAAAACCGATCAGATTTTGTCGGTCTCTGAGCGCATGTGTAACAAGAAAATGTTTAAAAAGTCAAGTTGGATTTGATTGAGAGATTTCTATCGTGTTAACGTTGCTTGCCCTTTTATGGAACCCTCGTAGGCTTTTTCATTGCTGTTCAATAAAGTCTCTTGACACAAGGCCTTATGTAGATTGGACAGAACTCACTCAGATGTAAACCCAATGCATACCAAAAAACAGGTGTGCCATGTTTAGACTCTATGTGGATATGCTACCTCTTTGGCAAGTAGCAAGGAGTTGTTACTGGAGTAAACCAATATAAAGACCATCATTGTTTAACCCACTGAAGACTAGCCCCAAGTACACCTGGGCAGGTGTCCATGGGGAAGACGTTTTATTGTAGCGAAATCAGCTTGTTCTCATCAATGGGTCAGGGTATTTTCAGGAGCTTTTGACTAGTGGCAGTCAACTTGAAGAGAACATTATTAGTGCTGCTCCGTCGGCCATTCAATCTTCCCTCCAGTAACATTACATTCTTGCTACTGTAGTCCCTGTTCAAGCCTGTGCTAACAAACCAGTCAAGTGCTACCTCTCCAAACTATCAAATGTGATTGACATGCCGGTCATCCATTGAAGTGTCTGTCTGACCAGTGTGCACACAGCTTGAGGGCATGCACCCCTAGTCTCTCACAGGGGGCATTCCCTCCAGCTATTGATGGCAAGAATTAACCCGTTGAGGACGAGTCCCGCGTGTACTCGGGCAGAGACCTATGAAAAAAGGCTATTGGAAAGTCATTGTTCTGTTGTCATCTCATCAACGTATGCAATAATTATGCTTTCCTCAAAATCTTGCTGTATCTAGGGAACAATCTGAGCTTATCCAAACAATTCTTCCTTGCCAGCTCTGAGCTTGCTTTCTAGTTGTTGTTGCTTTTTTTTTTTTAGTTTGTGGGAATCAGTAAGTAGGATGTTTAAAGAGAGAGAAAACGAATAGTGATCCATAAGCAGGGTGAAATTCAGTTTCAAATATCAGAAGAGTAAAGCCTCATAGGATTTCACCCCACAATAGTCACATTTCAATTAATTTTTAAATGCTTACACTGAAGTAGATGAAAAAACTAATAATCGGAAAACAAGATAACTAATCACTTTTCTGCAAACATTCCATGCCAAGTCTCTTAAAGTGTAAACTCTCGCGATATTTTACTTCAAGTGTGAAAGCCCCCCCTCCCCAATAAAAAGTCATGCATTCAAAATGTGTTGGAAGTTCAATGAGGATACGGAGATGATTCGGGAGTACATCAATTTCAGCTCGCGATAGAGGGGAGCGGACTTCAGATGGAGAATGCCAGGAAATTCAGCAGTCCTCAATCAATGATTGAGTACCTCTGTTTCCCCTGATGTACTCTTTCTTCTCTCTCTCCCAATCCCTCTCTCCCTCTTCTTTTTCTACCTTCCTTCTCTCCCCATCTCTCTTAAAATCTCTCCTTTCCTCATCCCCTTTCTCTTCTTTTACCTCTCTCTTGTTTCAGCTTTCTCCTCTTTCTACCCCTCTCTCTCTCTCTCTCTCTCATTGAGTTGAGTCAAGGTCCTTGAGGAACCAAATTCCTTCTTTTACAACGTGTATGCTTCTGTTTTAAATATTGATGTGTGTGTGTGTGTGTGTGTGTGTGTGTGTGTGTGTGTATGTTTGCGTCCACCCTCATTTCTCTACTGATTCATGAAACTGTCTGATTTCTCAAATTTGTCAGAGAAACTGACTCTTCCTCCAAGAGGTGGAATTTAAATGTTCTGACGACGATCCTACTGGGTTGGTGTCATTGCCTATCTGAAACTGTCTGGAGTGAGAAGCAAAGAGGCAAATCCTGGTCAGAATACTGCTTCCTGGGATGCCGCTCAATTATGGAATATATTATCCATGAAATGGTAAATTTTTCATGAATGTCATGCTAATGTACAATTGTAAAAAATTTCTTGGAAATATGAATTTCAAAGAATAAAACTAAAATGAAATGCATTTCATGTCCTTGTACACTTTATATTTCTTGGAATTATGAATTTGAGAGAAGAATAAAAAGATAACTGTCATCCCTGAAATTGTAAATAAATGAAGGTCACCTGAATGCGGTGACTGCGAAATGATTAATCTATTGAAAGTTTCCACTTACATTGGTGATGTGTTTGTTGTGTCGTTCGAAAAAGATACCAGTGAAATTGAGATAGAACTCTTACTGTGCATTTTCCGATTTGGCGTGCAAGCTGGGGAGTCAGCTGTCTTTATTACCACAACTAATTGTTTACGGACAGAGATCAAGTAATCCACCTACTCTCTGTTATATCACTGTGGCCCTCCTGTTGGACTGAAGCACATAACTCAGGGGCAGATCCAGGAATTCCATGAAGGGAGGCATCTTTTCAAAATTGAATGGGGGATGCATGCCCCCTTTTTTTCTTTGCATTTCTTTTGTTTAAACAAAAATTAAAGGGGGGGGGGCATGGGACCAATGCACCCCCCGCCTGGATCCACAAACCTGAGTGGGTTTGCTAGCTGTACAACCAGGTCAATTTAGGTTGATTACTGAGTGCTGATGAAAAAGTTTGTCAAATTCATGCTGTGCACATTTGGTTAAATTTTGAGTCAAACAAGAAATAGTTTCAGTTGATTAATTGTAGATTATACATCTTTAAAAAGTATGCAAATCACATCCAGGTGATATCCTTCTTTTTTTAGCACTTCTCCAATTTTTCTATCAGATTTTTAAATCTTTTTGAAATGATACCATTAATATTTTGTTAATCATCTCCAGCATGATATTGGTTTGCCTCTGTGGAAATGAAATGATGTTAATTTTCAAATGTGCAGGGAGTTGTTGATGAAGACCCTTTCACCAAAAACATGCTTTGGGGGATTTCTTTTGATGCTCTGATTTTGTGACAACAAAGCAAAATGTGTAACAGTGATGGAGGGTGTTTGTGATGTACTTGTTATACATTCATTGTAAATGGTTATTATGATCAAGTAGCATCAAGTTTTCATTTTTTTTTAAAGCTCTTTCCTGACTGTTAACTCCTAATATCATATTCTAGCCAGATTACGGAATGGACCCTTCTGTCTGTGAAAGTAATCTCCCTGTAGGAGCCAGAGATATCTTCCGCTGTTCAATGATACTTAGTCCTGCAACAATTGCTCCCATAAAATATGTACTTGCTATTTACAAGTCTGTAACAAATTCTGCCCACCAATATAACCCTAACCCTAATCCTAATTCTCAAATCAAACTAAACCTAAAAACCTATCACAACCTTAACCCTTAAAGTCCTTGGAAAAAATAAGACCGGAGCAATTGTCACATATTGTCACAAATGTGGTGTCACCATCTGCCTCACATCCTTCATCCATATCTACCTTAGATATCTCCCTCATTCTCTCACTCAATCTCTTCTCTCTCTCTCTCTCTCTCTCTCTCTGTTTCTGCCTTTCTGTCAATTTTTCTCTTCCATTCATACTCTTTCCTCATCATATTCTCATCTTTTTCTCCATCTTCTTTTCCCTCCTCTCTCTCTCTCTCTGTCTGTATGTCTGTCTGTGTGTACCTCCCTCCTCCTCCTTTCCTTTTCCCTATAATCATCATCATCATCTTGCTTCTTTTCCTCCTCTTCTTTCTTTTATCCATCTTTTTCCTCCTTGTCTTCATACCCTCTTCATTTTTTCTCTCCTTCTACCCATCCTTTTCCTCCTCTTCATTCATTTACCCATCTTTTTCCTTATTCTCTTCATACCTTCTTCATTCTTCTCTCCTTGTGTCGATCTCTTCCTGTGTCTTTTGTTTCCATTGTGTGTCACACTCCGTCTCCCACATTCTTGATGTGTGTGTGCATTTTCTTTATCTTCTCTGATTGTCTGTATGTGTGTGTGTGTGTGTGTGTGTGTGTGTGTCTCTCTCTCTCTCTCTCTCTCTCTCTCTCTCTGGTTGCTTCTCTTCTTTTTCATCCATCCCTGTTCCCACTGGCACTTTCAGACAGTATGTCTCTCGTTCACACATCTTGGAGTGTCATTTGAAACCATCTGTGTCCAAGTGTGTGGTTATGAATGGAGCCGAATTAGACAAACAGGATTGTTGTGAAGTTCTTCAAAATCACACCTAAAAAAAAAAACACACACACACACACACACACACACACACAAAATGTTGGAAAGCTGTAGCCCCATCTTATTCAAAACTGTACGATCCCTTTAAAGCCCCCACCTGCTTTCATTAAAGAGTAATTTTAGTCTCAACCACATATTTGCATATCACTGCCTTACAAGTCTCCAATTGACCTGTACATTAATCTTTCCTTAGTTTATTCCCTCCCTTTTTCAGAAGAAATCCTTAAGAAAAGAAATCCTGTCTTTGAATCAAGCAATTGCAGCCGTGTAGTAATGGAGTGATGATAGCCCTCAGATTGGATGAGTTTGTAGTTCCTAGAAGTTTGACCCTAAAAACATAAATTGACACATAATTTGTGTACAAACCAATGGGAGATATGATCTCCAGTGTGATCCTGTCCTGTACCCAGTTTTGTGTGAGTGATTGTGACCAGTAATCATGATTTAGAAAGAAGACTTGTGGATATTCAACATTCCTTTACATTCTTTGTGTGTGAGTGTGTGTGCCTCCAACTTGGACACATACTACAGATTGACACTTTAAAGCCTGTAGGTCTGTGAGTGTGGCAGTAGACAATGGCATGGTTTCCACGACGACATATTGACAGATTTGGATGACCTTGAAGCTTTGCTCCACCAAAGTCCTCCGTGACATTATTTTGGGACGCAATCGGCTTGGTCGTTGAAATTCAAAAGCAATCTATTTTTACACATGATTTGCACGTTTTCAAATTCTCGCTGTAACAAATGCGATTTTGTGACATGGCTTCCGAGTTGAGCATCTCAAAGATTTTGTTTAAATCCACCTGCAGTCATCGCTGGATGTAGAAATTGTGCAATGGTACATAATGTCAAAGCAAAAGAATTATATATGAAGAAATGTATGGAGAATTTCATAAATGTGACATTCTACACAAAGTGCACTTTCTCCACACCTTGCTCCTACATCTTAAGACAATATCCTCAAGCTGTCTGAAAGTGGCAAGTCAAATGCACTGCTAGAAAAGAAAAAAGAAATCTGCGAAATTTTGTTGTATTTCAAGTTATTTATAAATATTATAGTATATTGAATATTGCAACATATCTCTATGTATTCATATATTTACCATGAGATATTTTGAGAGTGACAGCATGAATGAGGTTCTCAGAATGATTGTGTGGTTGAATGTTATATAAAAAAGGAAATATATGAAATTCTTGCTATATTTCAAGCTTTTCATACATATTATAGTATATACCTCTATTATGTCTATTCCTTTACCATGAGATATTTTGAGATTGAGAGCATGAGGTTCGTAGAATGATTGTGTGTTTGAATATTATATAAAAAAGGAAATATATGAAATTTTGCTATATTTCAAGTTTTTTCATAGATATTATATTATATTGTATCATACCTCTATCATGTCTATTCTTTTACCTTGAGATATTTTGAGATTGAGAGCATGAGGTTCTTAGAATGATTGTGCGTTTAAATATATCAAAAAGGAAATAGATATGAAATTTTGCTATATTTCAAGTTTTTTCATAAATATTATATTATATTGTATCATACATCTATCATGTCTATTCCTTTACCTTGAGATATTTTGAGATTGAGAGCATGAGGTTCTTAGAATGATTGTGTGTTTGAATATTATATAAAAAAGGAAATAGATATGAAATTTTGCTATATTTCAAGTTTTTCATAAATATTATATTATATTGTATCATACCTCTATTATGCCTATTCCTTTACCATGAGATATTTTGAGATTGAGAGCATGAGGTTCTTAGAATGATTGTGTGTTTAAATATTATATCAAAAAGGAAATAGATATGAAATTTTGCTATATTTCAAGTTTTTTCATAAGTATTATATTATATTGTGTCATACCTCTATCATGTCTATTCCTTTACCTTGAGATATTTTGAGATTGAGAGCATGAGGTTCTTAGAATGATTCTGTGTTTCAATATTATATAAAAAAGGAAATAGATATGAAATTTTGCTATATTTCAAGTTTTTTCATAAATATTATATTATATTGTATCATACCTCAATCATGTCTATTCCTTTACCTTGAGATATTTTGAGATTGAGAGCATGAGGTTCGTAGAATGATTGTGTGTTTGAATATTATATAAAAAAGGAAATAGATATGAAATTTTTGCTATATTTCAAGTTTTTTCATAAATATTATATTATATTGTATCATACCTCTATCATGTCTATTCCTTTACCTTGAGATATTTTGAGATTGAGAGCATGAGGTTCTCAGAGTGATTGTGTGTTTGAATATTTGTTCGGCTCGTTCATTTGAATAGCATCATACAGCTTGGTCAGAAGACTTTTGACAGTTGCTCAAAATTGAACCACTGTTATGTTGAGTGTTGTCTTTAAAAGAGGATACCTTAAACTGAACAGACAGTCAAGGGAGGTCAGGGTGAGGGTTTTGGCTTCATGCAGACAATTGCCAATCTACACGTCTAGGTGGCTAATGGCAAGTGATTACCCCCAGACGAGGAAACAGCAGTTGGAATGAAAAAGTGCATTTTTGCCTTCAGTGGAAGGCCATCATTTGTAAAAACACGCGCACTGTACTCAAACTAAATATGTCTCCTCATTTCTGCCATGTTGCTGAACTCTAAGGGAGCAAAAAATCATTTATCATGTGACATGTTCATGAAGAACTCCCTCGTTAGGGCAGGCGGTTGCAGTGGAGCCGTATTTCATTGCAGACATCCTAATCGGCTGCAGTCTGAAAAACGGGTCTTCAGAACTCACCACTGCTGCTGTCAGGCTTGTGTCTTGCGTTTCATGTGTGAAGATACTTCATTTCTCACTTTTTTTTTTTTTATGTGTAGCTCTCCTGTCAATACTGGCGTCGCCACGGAAACTGGATGAACATGCCAGTATTGATGGAAAGCCGTGGAGGAAGAGTGTGGGTCAAAGGTCAAGTGATGGGTGAAGTGAGCCTGGTAGACAGATGAGAGTTTAGGGGATGAGATAGATTGACGTGGAGATAGAGAGTGAGAGAATGGGAGAAAGAGTTACATATATGGAAAGATAGAGAGATATAGATAAATATATAGAAAGATAGAGAGAGAGAGATATGATTAAAATGTAGAAAGATAGAGAGAGAGAGAGATATGGTTAAAATGTAGAAAGATAGAGAGAGAGAGAGATATGATTAAAATGTAGAAAGATAGAGAGATATAGGGAAATAGAAGGAGAGGAAATAAAGATAAAGAGTGACAGAGAGAGAGAGAGAGAAGGAGAAGAGGAGATTGAGAGACAGAGGGGAGAATGGATTGGATATTAAACCTTTTTGTTCCAATGAGTCAGACATTCTCAAATTTTGCACTCAATCCTATGTACAGGTAATAAACTTGGCTCACAGAGGGTTAAAAGACTATTAAAGGAAAAAAGAGAGGAAAGAGGGATGGCAAATACATACAGTGTATATGCCATGTATATATTTAGGTGATACGCTATCAGCGTATCACCTATTGTGATTGTCAAAATCTCTCTTTATTTCTTTTTATTCTTCTTTCTTTCTGGACAATTTTGTGTCATCAATATCTCAAGAGTGACATTACAGAATGACATGACATTTTCAGGGAACATGTCTCATGACAATATCTAGCCACAATAAGGTTTTCATGACAGTAACATGTCTATGACGTCATCTAGGCGCCATTTTGTGATTTTCGGACCATGTTACATGATCGATCATAACTTCATAAATAAAGGTAATTTCTGTATCATTTTCGGTGGACATTAAGTTCAGGTCACGCTCTATCTTACATTTTAATGCTAATTACCTAGGACATTATTACGCGCGCGTACGCGCGCGTCAAACTTTTAAAAGGCTCAAAACAACTTACCAATGGGAAATCTCGAAGTTTCAGACAATTTTAAGCGTTTCGCGCGTTCGCGTCCGTCCGCACATTTTCGCGCGTAGTGCGCGTAAGCAACATGAAAATGCACATTTTTTGACAGATTTGGATTCCTGATACATTAAGCAACAATATCCATTGATTTCCGATCAATTTTGACCTATAACAAAGGAATGCGTTGGCGGCAAAGTTGAAATTTCGTGTGCGCGTCTATGTGCAAATATAGCGAAAAACATGTCTTTGTTTATTTCGCCATAGCTCTTTAAAACGTCTGGTTACCCTATGTTTTTATTGCATATTACAAAAACATATGAATTGGAAATAACGTTTCAAGCATCAATATCTCCATGAATACATTATGACGTCATCATATCATCATCTGAAATAAAAAAAGTGGAATTAAATTTTTTAAGGTACTGTTTCTGACATTCATTTGCTCGTATCTCTGTTGTTTAAGCTCAATATTATCCCAAATTCAGATATGTTGTACTTTGAACATTTGCCTTTCAAGTCCATGTCATAGTTTTAAAATTTGATGACGTCATCATGCTTTAAATTGTGTTTAAAGGTAAAGACGCAAAATCGGACAAGTTTACGTGTTATGTCTATGGGAGGTGATTTTTTTAGAAACCATGCATTGACTTGACAACGTTTAAGCACCTTTATCTCAGCTGATTTTGCTTCATTTCCTCTGAAACTTAAGTATGTTGTAGCTGTGACAATAATCTGCAGTAATCATGCATTTTATTCTTTGAAATATCCTCATGAGGTTGACAATTTTGCAATTTAAAACTGAAAATGAGAATGGAATGCGGACGAAACGATTCCTGATTCATCTTTCACGTACATAAGTTTACGTTCCTCTAATTTTCTCGTCGAGACGAATGGCCGAGCGGTTAGAGGCGTCGTCTCAGAAACCATGAGGTTGCACACGTACGGGTTCGATCCTCACAAGAGCACGAAAGAAAATAATTATTTTTTTTAACTTTTTTTTTTCTTCAATGGAGTACTACACCTTCGTCCATGTAGAAAACACGTTTGCATGTAAACACACCTATACGCACACACTCACACAGTATACCTTTGTTTTGCGTTGGAGACTGAATTACTTCGACTGCTGCAAAATTTTGCAGGCTGGGCTTTTTAAAATGATATAGTATACTGTAACAAAATGAAATTTGTTCATATCAATTCAGTAACACAATGTAGTCGTGGTTACTTTGTGCTGATTTACACATGTAACAAGCTATACATTGTAAAAAAGGTATTTGCATTGTTCCTTTAAGTCAGTCTTCTGTATTGATGATTATTTGTCAATTAGTGGTTTTTGTGGAGTTTCAGATGGTGATAAAAAGTATGAATGATAAGTGCAGCGATAATTCCTACAGTAAGTTCAAAGTTGTGTTACAGATGTTTGATACACACATTTAGCATTGTGTGTGTGTGTATACGTGTGTATACAGGTTGGCCATATGACACATTCTAGACAATTAATCCTAATTAATTAGCAAACGTGATCAGCTATGGAACTGAATATGGTACTAATGTATGATGTTAATGATTCTAATTAAACTGTGACGAGTTTAAAGGGATAGCATAACTGTGTGTAAAAATAAGGCAATTATAAGGAAATTTTAGGGGAATTTGATAACCATGCCTATAATAATTTCATACAGGTTATAATACCTGCCTCATATTCGTGTGATAGATCGTCATGTCAATAGCAAACTGACAACGTACGATGAATGTGTTATATATTAAACAACTGTCTTTCAAGTCCATAATGTTCCCCATATTTTCTTGTCGAGACGTATGGCCGAGTGGTTAAAGGCGACGTCTCAGAGACGTGAGGTTGCGGGTTCGAACCCCACAAGATCACGAAACAAAATACTTAGCTATTTACTGTTTTTTTCCTCAACTTTGTATTACATATTCGTCCATGTAGAAATCACGTTCGTATATAAACGCACCTATACACACACACAGACACACACACACGCCATATCCCTCTTCTTTGTGTGTTGGAGACCACATTGCTTCGACTGCAGCAAACTTTTGCAGGTTGACTTTGTCAAACCGATCATAGTATGTAATGACGACGACTGAGGTGTTGTACTTTGAACAATTGTCTTTCAAGACGATGTCATTGTTTTGTAATTTGATGACGTCATTACACTGAAAATTATGATTAAAGGCAAGGTATCAAAACCAGCCGATTATAGGTTTTATGTCTGCGGGACGTATTTTTTCCAAGTTGCCAGAAATGGCATAGCGACCTCAGTCGTTACAAGGCCGCTTTTCCGTCTAGCAATGCAATAGATGTTCACACGGCCACGTTAGTTGAGTGGGCATTGATTTTCCCCCTGTTATATCTATACATTGGTTTTTTTTTTTTTTTTGTCTTACCATTTCCGTGGATGACCCGTGGCCGAGTGGTTACAAAAACGGTTTCGCAAGCACGCTCAATATAACTTTAAGGTGCCTATATCACATTCTTTTCTTTGTCGATCACAGATGACTGTCATCTGATGACCACAAGCGTATCACCTAACTCGTCCTCAATGTGACGAGTTTTCATGTCTCGTTTACATGTGTATCATGAATATCAATATAGAGAGATAGAGAGAGATATCTAGATACTATCGAAAGATATAGAGATATAGATAAATATATAGAAAGATAGAGAGAATGAGAGATAAATATATAGAAAGCTAGAGAGATATATAGAAAGAGAGGGAGAGAGAATGGAAATTAAATGAGAGGGAAAACTAGATATTGAAAGGTTTACCACCGTATCAGGGCAATTACCCCCTCGGGGCCCAGAGGACAATTACTCCCTGGCTAAATACTGGTTAGTGATGAGGTTAGAGTAAAGATTAGGGTTAGGGTTAGGTTTAGGGCTAGAGTTTGGGTTAGGGTTAGGGTTAGGTTCAGGATTGGGATCAGGGTTACAAATTGTGTGGTCTGGGGAAGGGTCTGGGGTAATTTCCCAGGGCGTAATTGCACTAGATCCGTTAACCGCATCATTGCAAATAATAAGCAAACTGTAGTAGATGTCAATGTTAATCTGTCAGTATAGTGTTCTGGGAAGGACAAAGTATAACATTTAAAATCTTAGGATTTTACTCCTGAAGCTACTAGCAGGGTGTGGGTAAAGATAGCATCTTTGAGTGTCACCATCTGTGAGCGTCCTTCCCTACTTACCCTCTGCTTCTGAAATATCACAATTTCCTGTGGATTTTGTGCATGCTACACCCGTTGTCCCACAAGCAATAAGATGAACGTGCCTCTCTTCCAATTCTGAACATCACCCCCTCCCACGCCCCCTCCCCCTCCCCCTCCTCCTCCTCCTCCGCCTCCGCACTGGAGGAGCAAAATGTCATCCTATCTCAGGTCTGGTCATCTTCCGGCACATGGATTAATAGAAATACATGTAGGCATTGTCTACTGCCGCTGTGTTGTACCTGTCTCTTTTCTTTCTTTTTCATTTGAACGATTGGAAAAGAGCAACAGATAATGGAAGATGAATAGATATGAGTGTAATGTGAGGCAGGGACAAATGCTACATTATTTATACAAGACATCCATATTAATATGTATGTATACTAGTATGCCTTATGAAGAGTTTTGTCGCAAAACAAGCTAAATCCATTCTTGCTAAGATGAAATATTTGTGATTAAAGCTGCTAAAAACAAAGAGAATAATGAGAAAATGCAGGATATTTTCAATCGTAACTTCTAGAATATTCCTTGTTATATTACAAGTGAGGTATTGCTGGAAAGGCTTACATGTGGTAAACTCGTTGAGGATGGTTTGATTTTGCTACAGCACACATTTACCATAGACACCTGCCCAAGTATTCTCAGGGACCCGTCCTAAATGGGGTAATTTTGCTCTACCTGATGATGGACTTATTTTGAAATGTTTCAAAATGGCGCTTAGACCATTTTGCAATGAAACTCTTCATATGAATGAAATATAAAAGAGAGAGAGAGAGATGGGGGATAGATACAAAACCTAGATAGATAGATAGATAGATATATAGATAGATAGATATATAGATAGATATATAGATAGATATAGATGGCAATGAGAGAGAAAAAAGTGGGAGAGAGAGAGGGACAGGAAAGGAGAGAGAGCAAAGTTCTCCATTGAATATATTTAGGCATTTATTTGCTGGGGCAGATCACAGATCAAATCCTTTCTAGTGAGGCGTGTGGAAGGAGAGTGCAGGGGGACATCAGTCGTAAAACTTAAAGGGGGTGATCCCTCAAAGCAAGATTTTCCAGTGAATATGCCTTTGAAGATGGCAGGGCAGTATTGATACATATAAGCATATGTGTATGTACCATTAGAAAAAAAAAATTATAATGTATTCAAATTCTATGCATGCTTTGTTTACATAGTTGCCTCTACCCCGTTGAGGATGAGACCAGAGTATACTCGAGCAAATGTCTATGGGAAATACATGTTGTAGCAAAATCTCACAGGTTAACAACCACAAAGCTTGTTGGAGGCTTGCCTTACCTAGCAACAACTAAGTGAATTCCTGCCTTGGGAGCTTAATTAAATATGTTACTTTTCTGTGGACTTGCAAGTGATGGTGAATGAAACTCACTATGTATGTGTATGCCTTGGTTGCTGAAGTCGAATGTTACTTGACCTAGAAAACTAGAATACAGCACTTGCCATTTAAAGTGCATGTCAGACATCCTAAAGACATTAATATGATCAAAATATCTTACTGATATTTCCAAAATTGTACTCAAGTTTCTCTGCACTTACAATATGTATCTTTTTGCTGATTGTTTACTACCTACATTCAGAATGCTGTTGTCCTTTTGAGCTTGAATTCTTCCTGTTCCAAATTGTTAATCCCTCCCCCCCCCCCTCCAAAAAAAAAGAAGAAAAGAAATAGATATATCTACATGTATATCTACTAAATTTTGGTTTTATTCCACTTATTTACCTCCACCAAGGAGGTGATTTTTTTCAGTGTTGGTTGGTTTGTCTGTTTGTTTGCAAAATAACCCCAGCACCTATCACTGCGATGATAAAAAAAATAGAAGATATTGATAGAGTGACACAGGTTTTAAATGAATATTTGTTTTGAAGAGTGGGTGTGAACAGGGATGCAGGATGCTATGCATTTCCAAACAACAGGTCAACTTGCCCCATTGTAAAGTAAATTTTCACACTTTCAATTACTTTTAACTTTGGACATGAAATGCT
The DNA here is from genome assembly GCF_964275005.1 of Diadema setosum. Lineage (NCBI taxonomy): Eukaryota > Metazoa > Echinodermata > Echinoidea > Diadematoida > Diadematidae > Diadema > Diadema setosum. Next base: position 43,785,622 of record NC_092687.1, on the reverse strand, counting down.
TGGACGTGAGGGGTTAAGATATCTCCAATTTATATCTGTACCAATATCACACTGTTTTTGTTCCTCCATGAAACTTTACTGTTTTGTTCTGACTAAAGTCAGTGAGATATCAAACTTATTTCTGTACGGTAATGAAAGTGTTTTTTTTTTTTTTTTTCCTGCAGCGATTTAGATCTCTGTTTTGAGTTTTTCTTCTTTATTTGCAACTTTCCGGGCAGTAATATACATGTATGTGGATTTAATGAGGTCTGTACTTTAGTTGGTCATACAAACACGCACTATATTTACATACAAACACATATATATTTTTGCATGTGTGCGTGATTTCTAATTCAGTATCTCTGCTAATGATACTTCAAGGACATCCTGTTTTTTCCACCTCCTCCAAGACAAAAACTGATTCTTCTTTGCAAATTCAAGATTTTGTCCGGTCTCCTCACTAAAACTTTTTTTAAGCACAGCTGTGGAAATAATAGGGAGCTTTAGATTTTAGACGCGCGGACGTTCAAAGGAAAAAAAAAAATGTTCTGAGCGTGCGCAGTAGCGCGCGTAAAGTCAATCTATTTTTAGCTCGCGTCGCCTGAGTTTTTCACTACGCGTACTAGGCTATTTTCACGTCCGCACAGTTTGCGACGTAGAGAGCTTCTTCATGCACTGATCATATGGGGGCGCGATTGTATTTTTTATATGTTGCGTCCCAGCGTAATCTAAAGCTACTTTTCCACACGACGCAGGGAGAGGAGAACGTCCAGCGCAAGCGTCGGCTCAAACGTCCGCGCGTCAAAATCTAAAGCTCCCTAATCCCATTGTTTGTGTGACTCTTAGGATGGATATGTGGAGATAATCAAAGGTGTGTGTATGCATAATATAATTATTTGACCCTAAAAAAGAAGAGAAAACATATTAAACATCAGAACACATTTTGAAGCCTCATGCCACCCTCATAGCAGAAGAGTGTATCTCAATCTGAAAATGCAAATATCAAGTGAAGTAATATTGAAAGCAAAATAAAGTAGATAGAGCAAAAATAGATACATACAAAGGCCACAAAAGCTTGACTTTATTTCTCTATCTTTGTATTCATATATTATACTGTAAAAGTGGAAATTTTTGCAGTGTTGAAATTTTCGCGCATTTCACAACTAGCATGAAAGTAAAAGCACACGAATATTTTTGTTTGCCATACGTTTCAGCAGTTGATGACTTGATTCCGCATAATTGAAAACATGCGAAACTCTTCTTACCCTGCCGAGCGCGAAAATATCCACTTTTACAGTACATGTATATGGACACTTCACCTGTTGAAGGCTAGTCATGAGTATACTGTAAAAGTGGATATTTTTGCATCACTAATTTTTTGCGCTTGGCCAGGTAAGAAGAGTTTCGCGTGTTTTTAATTTCGCCAAATCAAGACATCAGCTACTGGAACATATGGCATGCAAAAATATTTGTGTGCTTTTATTTTCAAGCTAGCTTCTGGTTGCGCGAAATCCGCGAAAATGTCCACTTTTACAGTACGCGGGCAGGTGTCTAATGGAAAATATGTGTTATAGAAATATCAGTTCTATCTCTCTGCATGTGTACTATGTATGTGAATAGGTAGAGAATGAGATAGTATGGACACATAATGTTGCATTTATGTATACATGTTTTGTTTTATATTAATTGGATGATATAGTTTTGGATATGAAAGATGAGGGATTCAGATTTTAACTTTTGTGAGATAACTAGAAACCACTTATGAAATATACAATGCTAAGAGGATTTCAAAGTTTATCCAATGAAAATCAGTTTTGAAATGGCTGAGATATCCAGAAACAAAGTGAAAAAAAAAGTGGTCCTAATAAAAAAAATAGGTCCCACCTTTTTATGAGGATCTCTTTGTTTTCGGATATTTCAGTCATTTCAAAACTAATTTGTATCAAATAAACGTTGAGTTCTTCTTTAATAGAATTGTATGTTTTTTATTCATATTTCATGAGAGGTTTTTGCATTATCTCACAATGAAGTTGAAGACCTGAAGCCCCATCTCAACCAAAATCACACCATCTTTTTAAGTTTCATTTCTGATGGTGATTTATATAACTTTCTTTCAATCTATTCCTCAATTCATGTATCAATCATTCTACCTCTCCTACCTGTCTTGTCTTTTCTCTCTTTTCCTCTCTATCTCTCACTGTCTCTCTCTCTCTCTCTCTCTCCATCAAGTTGTCATTCTTTTCATCTGTCCTTCATCAATCAGGCCATCTTTGTTTTATTTATCTCAAAGTCTGATGCTAGCTTGGTTCCTCAAGCTTACCTTGTCACATTCACTCTCAAAATGTGGTTTCCCTTCCCCTACTCTTTTGTGTGTGTGTGTGTTATTAAGGGATTGTATAGTTTTGGTTGAGACCTAGTTTCATGTTTCTAACATTTTTTGGTGAGATAATGAGAAACCTCTTATGAAATATGAAAGAGCATGTAATTCTGTGAGGAATTCAATGTTTATTTGATGAAAATTGGATTTGAAATGGCTGAGATATCCAAAAAAGAGCGATTCTAATAAAGTGTGGGACCCACGCTTTATTACGATCTCTTTGTTTTACTTTGTTTTTGGATGTTTCGGTCATTCCAAACCCGATTTTCATCAAATAAACTTTGAATTCCTCTTAAGATGGTATGCTCTGTACTATATCATAAAGTGTTTTCTTGGTATCATGCAAAAAGTTAAAACCCAATTCTCATCTCCACCAATACTGTACCATCCCTTTAAACCCCTTTCCTCCATCTGCTTGGGGAAAAAAACAACAACAGAGAAATGAGAAAAAGATGAAGAGAAAATGAGAATCGAAACGGGGACGTCAACTTCCGTTGTTTCCTCCGGGGGCGGTGTTCGCGATCCTAATTACCCGTGGAATGCTGTTTGTCGTCTGTATTACTGCGAGATGGGCTGCGGCCCCTTGTCATACGACATTCAGTCAGGTCGCAAGAACAAGGACAGCGGCCATAGGGAAAACACAAAAATGTTTGTGTGATGTTTGGTTTATCTTTGACTACATATTTGTCTCTCGCAAAATGAATCATTATATATGAACGCTGTAGCAGTTGTTAGTAAACAGATGAATCCTTACTATTGATAATGTAAAAAGATTGAAGTTTGAATTGTTTTTTTTTTTCTTCTTCATGAGTGTTGAGGCAGAGATGAGATCTTTGATAGATACCCTGTCATATCGATTGTTGATGAAAGGAGATTAACAAATCCATCTAATCCATATTGTGCCAGCATGGCCTTGACGTTGGATGGAGTCATGTTGTTTTGGATCCATGATAATTGCTCGTGCAACAATTGCTCCCCTGAAGTATCTGCACACTAAGCTAAAAATACATTTTACCCACAAACATAACCCTTAACCTAATCCTAATCCTCACATCAGACTAAATCTAAAACCCTATCACAACCCTATCCCTATCCCTAAGTCCTCGGAGAAAATAAGACTGGAGCAGTTGTCACAGGAACAAATGTTGTGTCACCATTTTACACCTGTGTGGGGTGGTTATCTTAAGATCAAGAGTGGAGGAATTTTGATTTCGAGCATTTTGACATCAGAGTGTTAATTTTGATGTTTGTGTGTGTATGTGCTTGCATATATGCTTGTATGCTGGGAATAGTTTATGTGCATGAGTGTGTGTGTTTTTTTTTTATGTATGTGAGCTTTTACAATAGCAATATTTTGTACACAAGTGTGCGTTTGGTTTTGTTAATGTTTGTTATCTGATTTGTACATACTTATGTATACTGCTTTCATGCGTGTGTCTGTGTGTGTACGTGTCTTCCTCTAAGAGTGGATAAGATTCATGCTTCTTGATTTCTGCATTACATTTCTGACTGATTTCCAATATCCGCTCTGTCTTGGTTCCGTCGATTCCCAATTTGCTGTCCTGCCGGTCCACTTTATTGGCCATCTAGATTATATTTCAAAGAAGAGATGCCTTAGAATCATTCTGATCTTTCCAGCTCTGATTTTGTGGAAGATGACAAACATTAAGATAGAATTGGTAGAAAGAGACCTACTTGTAGCTTCCCACCGACTCCCGTGGTACGTCCGGTATACCAGAGTAGAACACATAAAGGTCATGTCGGTGCAGCATCAGTTCAGAGTTTCCAGTTATTATGTTTGTGGTTTACATCATCCAGAATATCTAAAAGAAATAGAATGATTTGTTTTTCTTTGAGAGAGATTGAGCATGGTTTCCAACTTCCTAATGTTGAACCAAATTCTATATACCTTCATATCATGTCCTTCTATCTACCTATTTGACTATCTGTCTGTCTGTCTATCTATCTATCCTATCTATCTATCTATCTACCCTTCTATCTATCTATCCTTCTATCTATCCCATCTATCTATCTATCCTTCTATCTATCCTATCTATCTATCTATCCTTCTATCTATCTATATATCTATCCTATCTATCTATCTATCCATGTACACATATCTATCTAGTTATTATGTTTCTGGTTTTCTTCATCCAGAATAAGAAAAAGAGTATTTAGGGGAATAGATAGATTGAGCATGACATCCAACTTTCTATTGTGTGAAACCAAATTCTATTAATGCCTTCACTACATGTCCTTCTATCTACATATACCTATTTGTCTATCTATCTATCTATCTATCTATCTATCTATCTATCTTTCTATCTATCTATCCATCTATCAATCTACTATCTGTCTATCTATCTATCTATCCATCTATCAATCTACTATCTGTTTATCTATCTATCCATCTATCTTCCTATCTATCTATCCATCTGTCAATCTACTATCTGTCTATCTATCTATCCATCTATCCATCTATCTATCTATATCTTTATCAGTATGATTGTGGAACACTGTACTAGTATGTTTGTGGTCTGCAAAAAGATTGTCCTTGAATATGTTTGCAGAACTTTAATGATATCGACTTGATTGATGAGGGGGAGATCAGCCTTTCACAACCTACAAAGTCTATCAACTTGAAAATGTGATTGATACTATGCTATCAATTTAAAACCAGCAGATAATTATCTCAAGTTGTGATATACTGTAGTACAGTGTAGACATTGTACTGTATACGCCATATATTTTGCGAGTCTAAATTTTCGCAAATCTGGAATTCCCGACGATTTTGCGAGAGGTTAAATTCGCGATCGTGGATTCCTGCACTGAATGGAGAAGTGTACACGCATTTCGTCACATTCACATCGGGATCAGAGTCGATATTTTTGCGTGTCTTTAATTTCACGAATAGCACCTGACTCGCGAAATTCACGAAAATAAAAACCTCGTGAAATATTTGGCGTATACAGTATTTGTGTGCCAAGACATAGTCTGTATCATAGAATTAACAATCCTTAACAAAACTTATTGCTAGACCTTCATGCTTTGAAAATGCAGTGCAAGAATAGATTTATTTCTCTAAGATTTTATTTCTACAAAAGTTTTTTCTTTAAAAAATTCACACTAACTGAATTAATTATATTTATTACATGGAATTAGGGCAGGGTTGTAATAGCATGGTAATGGTAACTTTTTGAAACGATTAAAGGTTGTAGTTCCCAAGTCATTCACTGTGTATCTGGTTTTTATTGTACTTTATGAGTGCAAACCAACTGGCACACATGTTTTGTGATGATATTCCCTTTCCATTTATTTTCTATTTCTTTTTTCTTTTGTATAATACCTGGCTTAGTATTGCATTTTTTTTGGTGGTGGTTCTTAAGCTGTGAATAGATTTAATACAATCCCACAACTTCCCCATTGTATAACAGCAAATTTTAGTGCTTAATTTGCCTCCATTCTCGAAAGTCAACTTGGAGATTGAGTGTTATTGCATGTTCATGGCAGCTTCCGTTCAGTGCTCACAGTGCGTACTCTAAACTTCTTGTTTCCTACGTGCTCCGTGTTTAATGAGGCATTGAGACTGTAAAAAAAGTCAGAAAATACACTATCCAAACAGCATCCACTCATTTTCTTGACACTGTATGGTGGAAAGCCTTTGCGGTTGTACAAAGCTCCAGCAGCCTCTTAAGGTGTCACTCTAAATGAACTTTAGATGACATGCGGATTCATATTGCCATGTGCGATTGTTGCCAGGGGTAACGCAATCTCCGAGGAAGGAGCAAGACTGGCATCCGTTTTGCAGCCCTTGCCGGATGAAGAGGTAGTTGAGCAGAAAATCTATGACATTTTACTGAAATCAGCCAGATTAGGAACACGAAGCAAAATGATTGCAAGTGTGTTACTGTACGAGCTGAAATTTTCGCGGTGGTTTTATTTTCGCGAATTTCGGGAATCGCCTTTGAACCGCGAAAATAACAACACACAAATATAACAACGCGCAAATAGCTACGTTCAGTTAGACCGTCGCAACCGCGAAATTAACAACACGCGCAAATGTCCTCCCAGTAGCAATTTGCGAAAATATCTGTACGCGAAAATTTCAGCTCGTACAGTACTCTATTCACATCTTAGCTAGATGGCAGACTCACTTTGGTCTGGTCTGGTAGTCTGTCTAAGGTCTGCTCAATGACTTTTAGTCATGTTTGGTCTACATCTTGCTCAGACCTGTTCTTGGTCTTGGTCAGATTTGATGTAGGTCCTGACCAGATCTGGGATAGGTCTTGATAAGCCTTGGTCTAGGTGAAATCTAGCCTTGGTCTTGGTTAGATGTGGTCTAGGTCCTGCCACGTCTGCTCTTACATCTTGGGCTGACCTATTGTACAGTATAGGGCTTGACCAGGAGCCTTATTTAGGCATTTTCAGGCCAAACAAAGTCCAGTTTTTTGTTAGTTTGTTTGTTTTTGGGCAACACCTGGTGTATTTCAAGGTGAAGCCTGGTGTAGGTCAAAGAGTCATGCTTAGTCTAGCCCTGTTTAGGCTCCCCTTATTTTAGATGTGGCCAACCATTCAATGTGTTACATTTATATGCTAGTCACATTGACAATTATATGATAGTCTATACTCTTCTTTGTACATACAGAAAGATGGCGTGGTCAGTTGCATGTGATATATTTTAATCCTGTATGCTGTGCAATGAGAATGGCCGCTGAACTCTTTTCTCCCATTTTCAAACAGACAGCTGACATATTTTCATTTTTGTTAAGTAATGAATGCATTTTCACCCTCAAGCTGGAAGACGAGAAAATGTTTCAAAATTTGATGAAAATTGATGCATGTTGATCACACTGCTCCACAGTAGAAATTATCTTTTTTCCCCTCTTTCAGACATTTGGAAAGCTTCATTTTCTTTCTCCTTTTTTTTTTTTTATTTGATAAATTCTATTTTTGTACTTTACCTTGAGGCAGGAACAAAAATATCACACCATCTTTTCTTCAAGAGACCAGAAGTAGACTAGATGAATATTTGCTTCCATTAGATTGAATGCATTTCTGTCCAGCTCTTGAGGATTTTTTCCCCTTTATTGGACTAAATGAAGGGTTCAGCAACATAATGCAAATTTGAATCATTTCTAGGAAACCAGATGATGGAATCTGCTTTATAAAATAAAAGCTACAGCAACATCAACAAAAAATCCTCAATTTGATTCAGGCTCTTTCAGATGCAAAGATGGTTTGAGAGCACGCAATGAATTTGCTGCTTTCGTCGTGATATAGATTGAACTGGCTCCAAAAACAAAATTGAGTGTCCTTTTTTTTTTCCCCTGTAACACAAAGAATACGTCATTCTATCTGGCCTTGATGCCAGTACTTCATTACTTTTTTTTTTCTTGTAATGTGCAGTAAATGAAAGCAGACACGAAAGACTCACGTTTCCGGCAGCAGCGTGAAATTCGCTGCCTCCACCACATCCTATCAAGTGGCCGGCTCGCGGGCTGCAAACTCGCCTCGTGTTTGCCGTTCATTCAATTCAGGTTGCTGTGGTGTTTGTTGCTGGCCTTGAACTATCGGCCACCTTTTTTGTGTGTAAACATGCCATTAGGCCCCCAGGTATGCACAGTAGTGGCTCATATTCGCTTGTGTGTGTCTGTATATATGTGTGTACCCGGTACTTGTCGGACACACGGCAGCGGCGCACGTTGGTGCATGCATCCGCAGTGTCCCTGCTGTGTCGGTGCATTGCGGTGCACCTGCCCCGGTGGATGACGGGTATGGATGCGGATTACCACCGGTCCCTGCACACCAGTCCCTCTGTGGTTTGGAATACTTCAAATACAGAGAGAAAGAGAATGAGACACAAGTGAAAGATAAAGAAATAGAAGGAGAGAGAGGGAGAGATAGAGGAGGGGGGGGGGAGAGTGGGGATGGTGGATGTAGTCACTGAGACTCACAGAGAGAGAGGGGGGGGGGGAGAGGGAGAGATATAGGAGGGAAAAAGAGAACAATAGAGAAACAGACAAAATAAAGGAGGGGGAGGGAAGGGGCGACATAGCGTCATCAAGACTAACAGAGAAAATGTTTCAAAAATGGAGAGGGAGAAAGACAGAGGAACAGATAAAGGAGGGAGAGAGAGAAAAAAAAAGTAACAGATGAAAACAAGGAAAGAGGATGAGGGAGCCTAGAGGGAGGGTTTATAGAGTCACCGAGACTCAAGGAGGGAATGTTCGAGAAAGAGAAACCAGCAGATGGAGGGAGTGAGAGATAAAGAGACAGAGGAAAAGAAGAGAGAAAGAAGACAAAAAAAAAGACAGGCATATACTCACCAAGAATATACAGGAGGAGGAGCAGTGAGGCATGCACAGGTGACCAGACAAAGAACAAAGACAGAGAGAGAGAGAGAGAGAGAGAGATGGAGGGGGAGGTGATACATGAAAGAAAGTGACATCAGTGGGAAAATATACAATATGAATACAAGGGAAGAGAGATTACAGAGAGGACTACAGTTATTCGCTATCAAGTTAACTCTGCATCCAGTGTTTATGTGTTATTTCAATGGTTAAGTATTTTTTGTTTTGTATTTGATTTTTTTATTGTATCATACCTTCTGCTGAATAATAATAATAGCATAATAATGGAAATAGTAATAGTGATAATGATAATGATAATAATAATAATGATAAAAATATAATAATAATAATGATAATAATAATAATGATAATAATAATAATAATAATAATAATAATAATAATAATAATAATAATAATAATAATAACAATAATAATAATAAAAATAATAATAATAATAATAATAATGATAATAATAATGATAATGGTGATGATGATAATGATGATGATGATATTAATGATAATAATAATAATAATGATAATAATAATAATAATAATAAAAAGAAGAAGAAGAAGAAGACATGGTTTTAGCATCCCGATAGATGAAGGAAAAATGTGACAGATGAGGAAGAGAAGAATGATAAAGATGAAAAGGAAGAAGAGGAAAGGGCAAAGGATGAAGATTAGAAGGAGGCAGAGGATGAGGAGAACGAGGAAAAGGGATGATGATGATGATGATGATGATGATGATGATGATGATGATGATGATTGGGAGGAGGAAGAAAAGGAAGAAAAGAATAGAGACATATAAAGAAAACTGGAGAAGTAATTGGTAAACATCAGACAGACAGGCAAACAGAGTGGCATAAATAAGAGGATACAAAAATAGATATACTTTTAGGATGTCAGAGATAATGAGGGTGATAAATGGAAGCAGATCCTGACAAAATCCTTCACTTTATTCTTCCTGCCCACACTGGGGATGGTGAAGGCACCATGTAGAAAAAAAAAAAAAAAGGAATGGAAAGAGACAAACAAGTAAAGTTTGGCTTTGCAGATAAGCTGTTGATTTGATGTGAAACTTTGCACCGCTGTCACAAAAATAACACATTCTGACCATGACTCTTGAAGAATTGTTATTTCAAAATCATATTGATCAGGAATGTATTTTTGGGTTGTGTGTCCCTGCCCACACTATTTCTCTGTGTGGCACACCACAAAGAAAAACAAGTGTTTATTATCCCACGCCCCTTTTTTCTCCAATCACTTCCACACACTGCATCGCTTTGCTGCTGTCCAGCATAGCACCCACACAGTTTGTGATTACTCCGTTATAGTGCAGTGAAGGTTAATGTCATGATTATTATTCCCTTTGCTTGCTCAACCATGTTACACTCAGAGCAGAATTTTAAAGACTTTCTGCAATGTCAGTGATACCAGCTTCCATGGTGTTGTGGATCTTCACTTGGAAACTCAGGGACAAAATCACATTTTTTTTTTTTTTTTATAGCAATGATGGAATGAAAGGCAAGTCCTCCTTCATAGACATGTGAATTGAGTGAATGCAGCAAAATTAGTAGAGCACATCAGTGAAAGTTGGGGGAAAATCAGACAATCTATTCAAAAGTTATGAATTTTTGAAGTTTCTGCTCTGTCACTGCTCAATGACAAGACTGCTACAGCTTCTGATGTCATGTGTGTATAATAATGTAATGAAAAATATAAAGAAAATTGGACATATTTTCACTTTTCTTGCATGATAAAAGAATGCTTGACTTGCCTCTTTCAGAAGCAAGGGGGGATGACAAGTCAAGGAAATGTGCACTTTTTTTCCAAAAATGAAATTTTGTGATATTCTCTTTATACTTTCCTCATATCGTTTTATGTGTGTGACATCATACAGTGTAGTAGTCTTGTCATCCAGCAGTGACTGCACAGATATTTTGAAAAATTCATAACTTTTGAATGGATTGTCCGATTTTTACTAAACTTTTACTGATGTGTTCTGCCAATATTGCTGCCTTCAATCAATCCACACTTATATGCTGGTGGACTTGTCCTTAAACCCAATGGCACAAATTCACGAAGATGGTGCAAATGAAACCATGGTTTAAACCATGGACAAAAACCATGGAGCGCCAAGTGTCGCACGGAATATTTCATTACAAAATTGGTCATTTCATCGACAAAATGACCGTTTGAGGAAATTTTCATTCAGTTATAGAAAAAATGTTGTCATTTCGTTACAAAATATTAATTTCATCGATGAAAAGATTGATTTCGTAACGAAATATCCATGCGACACTTGGCGCTCCATGGTTTTTGTCCATGGTTTAAACCATGGTTTCATTTGTACCACCTTCGTGAATTCAGGCCATTGAGGACAAGTCCCAAGTATACTCGGGCAGGTGCCTATGAGAAATGCGTGTTGTAGCAAATCAAACCATCCTCAACAGGTTTAAAAAAAAAGTAACAAAGTAACAATGATTTACATGATGAATAAATCAAGAATGTCCCATCCTTCATTCCAGCACTTCTTAGGAACCATATCACTTTGTCGTCTTCAGGGGAATGTCTCAAGCTTAGCATCTGAATGCTGAATGTCAGAAATATAATTGTCTGGGTAACACTTTATCCATTCCCCTTGACGCTGGACTTTGTCCCTGCAGAAATGTCTGCAATAATATGTAATGAAACAGTGTCAGACCACAGTTAATAAAAAGCAGGGTGGGGAATGGGGGGGGGGGTTCGTGCCTATGGTGTTGTAGTGAGAAAATGTTAATGCATTATGAACAGTTGGGTGTGGTCAGTGTTTATTGCTGAGACACAAGGTAGAAAGTTTTTTGTAAGTTCTTATTTGTTTCCATGCCGATGATGGGTTATTGAGAAAATATTAATAGGGAAAGTTGGGTGTGGTCATTATTTATTCCTTAGACACTTTTTTTTTTCATGCCGATGAGGACTTACTGAGAAAATTTTAATATGAACATTTAGGTGTGGTCAGTGTTTATTCCTGAGACATGAGGTAGGAAGTTTTGTCAGTTCTTTTGTTTTTACATTCTCATTTGTTTATTCCATTAAAGCAAATAAGTATTTATCTTGATGTCATCAGCAACAGTCATGTTGTTTTCACACTTTTGTAGGTGATCCAGCAATGCATGCTATAAATTATTTAAAAATCAACGGACAGACCTCTCTGTATAATGGTACAATGTGATGAATATAATATGCTGTTTCTTTTGTGTGTGTGTGAATATTGAAGTTACCTCAAATGTATGGTTTGAATAATGGATGATTTATAAATTACTGGACAAACCCTTCTGCATGATGTTACAATATGATGAATATAATATGCTGTTTCTTTTCTGTGTGTGTGAATATTGAAGTTACCTCAAATGTACGGTTTGAATAATGGATGAGTGGATTGTGAAGCGATACTTACAGTTTAACATCTGCCAGCATGGTGCTGCAATGGCTGTTGCTTTTTGCTGTAAATCCACATCCATTGCTCGGTCCTCTCCCTAATTGAGAAAAAGGCTTTTTGCCAATCTTTTAATGTTTTAAGGCCTGGCATTGATCGAGAGTCAAATCTATTTTCGAGGTGTCGGCCAGGGTGCAGGTGGGACGTGAATGAATAAAAGCTGCTGTGACGAGCATCCTCCATTTCGTTTCTGTTTGATGCAGTATCTTTTTAAATTGTTGAAACTCGCTGCCCGAAACGTGTTGGAACAAAAAATGAAGGCATTCTACTGTTCACCCTTTTCAAATTCCAGGGGATTTTGCTGCTGAAATGATCAAATTACATCAATAACATCTGATTTGGGAAAAAGTTGTTTGTAGAACTGTTTAAATTCATAAAGAATTTAAAAGAAAATAGGGAATATTTTATTGCCCATTTGAGAGAAAATTGGAAACTGTAAACAGTACTAGTTACTGTTATGTCCGTTAAGAATCAGGTATAAGTGTAGTAGTTAAATGGGCTAAACAAAGGGTTTCTTTTCTATTTTTTTTTTCATCTAACACTGACAGAAATTAATCAAGAATGTGTGTAAACAAAACCCCAAAATAAAGCAGTAAACCATACACATGTTAGACTTTGCTGGGTTCATCTACAGATTTCTACATTTAGATTTCCACTACCCCCTGTTTTTTTTTTTCTCTTAGTTTCTCCCCCCCCCCCTCTCTCTCTTTTCTCTCTCTCACTAAGTTTTCCTTACTTAATGTTTCTTTCTCTCGTATCTCTTCCTCTTCATATCTCCCCCTCTCTTTCTTTCTCAGCATCTCTTTATCTCTTTCCCCCTGTCCATCTCTTCATCTTCGTATTTCTTTCTCGATGTATCTTCCATTCTTCTGTTCTTTCTCTCTCTTCATCTCTCCCTATCTTTCTCACTTTATTTCTCTCTCTCACTATCTTTTCTTCTCTTCAACTCTCTGCAGCTTCCTTTCTTGTATTTTCAATCTATGTCTTTCTCTGGTCATTTTTCTGTTTTTTCTTCCTTTTTTCCTCTTCATCTCTTCATTTATTTACTTCTCCATCTTCTATCTTCTTTGCATTTCTCTCTTCAGCTCCTCCTCTCTTCATTCTTTATATCTCTTTATACATCTCTCTCTCTTTATATCTCTTTGTATATATCACTTTATATCTCTGTATATATCTCTCTTTATATCTCTTTATACATCTCTCTATATCTCTTTATATCTCGTATATATCTCTCTCTTTATATCTCTGTATATATCTCTCTCTTTATCTCTTTATACATCTCTCTCTTTATATCTCTTTATACATCTCTCTATATCTCTTTATATCTCGTATATATCTCTCTCTTTATATCTCTTTGTATATCTCTCTTTATATCTCTGTATATATCTCTCTCTATATCTCTTTATACATCTCTCTCTTTATATCTCTTTATACATCTCTCTTCATATCTCTTTATATATATATATCTTTATATCTCTTTATACATCTCTCTCTTCATTTTATCGTTCTCTATATCTTCAACTGTTTATTTCAGGTTTTCATTCTTCATTCTCTTTAATATTATATCCCTTTTTCTTTTTTCTTCTTTATATATTTGATTCTTCCTTTTTCTCTTTCTCTTTCTCTCTCTCTCTTTATTTCTCTTTATAATACAGGCTGTATATCTCTTCCATTCTTTCTCTCTTCTTCATCTCTCTCTTAATTGATAAGCTCCATCTATCCATTCTTTCTTTTTTTCTCCAATCTGCCAAGAGCAGCTGGAATTTCCCATCTATGGTTTCATAATTGAGTTTGGACTGGACTCTAGTCGATGCATAATTCATTTTTTTTTTCTCTCCCTCTCTAACCAGGGGTGGCTTGAAATTCCACATTGCCACAATGAAATTCCCAAGATTTTTTTCCCCTTCCTTTTTATTAGCAGGCAAACAAGTAAATTTGGGAAAAAAAGGGGTGATAGAATAGACAACTTGTTTGTTATTTTGTGTTTTATGTGAGAAGTGCAAATCCGTAGAAATATCGATGTGATTATCTTTAGACTCTGTGGGGCATGATGTTCTGCCAAAGTGCTTGACATTGTTGGGGTCACGTACATTTCTGCCGCTCTGTGTTTCCTGCCAATAGATTCTGCTTCCGTGGAAAATGTATCTTCACGCTCATTCACTGTTCTCACATAATGGTGGAATTAACTCATCGAATCCAATAAACCACTTTTGAGTAGCATGATGCTGTATCTGTTTTCTGGTGTTCCATATATCACTTATTACCAGGATATCAAAATGGAGAATCAAAAAAAGAAAGATAAATAATGTGAACCTGGTATTGGTCACAATTTTCTAAATTGTCAGAAGTTTCTTTGGTATCTTATCCTGTTGAAGACGAGTCCCATGTATACTCGGGCAGGTGTCTGTGGGAAATGCATGTTATAGTGAAATCAGCCCGTCCTCAACTGGTTATTATTGATTCTCCTGTTCATTTGTTTTTATGTGATATGAAAGTTATTTTGTATACAAATGATGCACAGGATAGAGTGCGTTAGTGGAGATGTAGCGCACTCGAGGGTATTTACAATTGTGAAACATGCATGAGGCGAAGCCGAGTACATGTTGCACTACATTGTAAATACCCGAGAGTGAGCTGCATCTCCATTAACGTCACGAAATAATCCTGTGCATCATTTGTTTTATAAAATGGGTCGAAAACTAACAGCATTTTTCACGTACCTTTGTGGATCAAGATGTCCGAAGATGTTCGTCCCAAACATTTACGCACGTCGCACTTGGAAATCCCGCACACATAAAAGTACTGTACGTATAAGAGTATACGTACGCCACACACGTTATGCACACAAGAAAGGCCGGCCGGCAGCCCGAACTAGAAGTTGTTTACAGGATTAACAGCGCGTATAGTAGCGCGCGACGCACTTGTAACAACTGATTGAGTGCGCACTGCTAGTGCAAACATTGTGACGTCAGCCGTGCATGTTAGTGAGAAATTAATACAAGCACACACGACTCATTTCAGCGCTTCCAATTGGCTGCATTCTTGAACCCATTTTATAATACAGCCTATCTCATTATGTACAGTATGTTTCTGAGAGCCATATAATATTGATGGTGTAAGGAGGGAGCAAATATTTGAATGAAAAAAATGTTACGTTACAACCACTCTGATATTCTTTTTCTGTTCCCCATTTTTCTTTCTTGTGTCTTGTAGGAGATGACTCAACCCAAAGTCCAGGAAGGTAGCAGTGGTCGCCCCACGCTGTCCAGCACTGAATTCCTGGAACTCTTCAAAGAAATGTCAACGAGACCAGAGATCTACTTCTTGCTCGTACGGTAGGGGTCAACTTTCTCTTCAAAAACTTACAGTGATGTAGAAGGATTGTATAGTTTTGAATGAGACTTAACTTCAGGTTTCTAACATTTTTTTGTTGTTGAGATAATGAGAAACTTTATATGAAATTTGAAAGAGCGTGTAATTTTAAGAGGAATTCAATGTTTATTTGATGAAAATTGGTTTAGAAATGGCCGAGCTATCCAAAACAGAGCAATCTTAATAAAAGGTGAGACCCACCTTTTATTACAGTCGCTCTGTTTTATTTTGATTTTGGATGTCTCAGCCATTCCTAAACCGATTTTCATCAAATATACTTTGAATGCCTCTTGTAGCATGTCCTGTACTATCTTATAAGTGGTTTCTTGGTATCTCAAAATCTTATCCCTGCCAATATAATATCATCCCTTTAAGGAGCTGTGGAAGTGGTAGCAACTATTTCAGTGAAATTATAGAAAGTTGCTTTATATGGTGCACAGCAATACCCTGTCATGTTTTACCCCCTCTATATGTGGAAACATTGGCCACAATAGAATGGAATTTTGAAAAGTTGCCTGTAAAGTTGCCTGCAGATTAATTCTCACCCAGAGGGTTTACCAACCATAGCATATGACCCGCTACAACAAAAGGATCCTAAAGTCGCTGACGGCTGAGCCTAGAAAATAGAGTTTGAAGTCATATCATCAAAATTGCTCAAAACAATCAGATTTCTGTTTTCGGCACAATTTTGTAGTCTAATGCTTTGCTTATCATCTGCCGAAATTTTGAAGCTAAATGATCAAAGGAAAAACTAGAAATCAGCGTTTTTCTGGGCCATGATTTTCTGACTTCCATCGTAACTGAAACATGTCGGAAGATTTGGATTTAACGCCGCAGCTAGACTCCGCCCCTCGCAATGAGGGAGTGATCTTATTGGTCAGTGTGTGGCGTCCTGATTACTGATTTTTCGTGCGTAGACCACTGACGCTAAGCTTGACTGAACATCTTGGAGGTTTCTAGGAGTGGACCTTCTATTGAAAACTGCCTCACCTCCCTTTGATCATCATACCGTCCGAAGGAAAACTTTGAAGGCGTTTTTCTTGATACACTGATTTCCTAAACCATTCGACATGCGCTAATAAAGTCATCGATATCTCCGCAACCGAGTATTTTTATGAGTTGTGTTATATATGAAATGAAAGTACGCACTGTAGAAGAGTAAGAGAATTATGTCATGCCATTTTCAGAAAATTGTCCTCCCCTGACTTTCGGATCCTTTTGTTGTAGCGGGTCACATATAGAAACAGTCACATGGTAATGACTAGAAAAAAAGTGTAAAAAGTTGCTTGTAATGTACAGTCAGACCATTATGTTATGTTACTCCCGCACGCACTGCGCACGGGGTCGCTTCGTGCGGCTGCGTGCAGGTTCGTGCGATCTCGCACGGGAGCGTATGGCTCCGTGCGCCCCTGTACGCACCCGTGCGTAGTCGTGCACCTCCGTGCGGATCTGCACGCCCCCGTGCAGATCCGCACGCCTGCGTGCGGATCCATACTCCCTCGCACGCTGTCGCACGGACCCGTGCGGGTCTGGCGCACGGTCCCGTGCGGGTCGGGCGCACGGACCCGTGCGGCTTTTGGGTGCGATTTCGCACGGCCCCGTGCCGCCAGTGCTTGGTTCCCGCATGATCCCATCTCACCTCCCTGGTTAACGCAGTGCTTACACGGTACGTGTGTATCAGGTGTATACCGCGTGCGAGTCCATGCGCCATTCCCCGGCCGACAGTTTCAGCGCAAGCGTGAAATGAGACGATTCCCGACAATACGAAAGGCTTGTTACTTGCGCCAAGGAGCTTCAAACCCTTGCTTGCTTATTGCCAGTCAGTCGGCAAGCCGAAAAACCCCGTCTAGAATATCCAAGTTCTCGCACGGGTGACCTCGAGTTGACCCCGCAGATCATGATCACTGAATTACGTTTTCACATGATTTTTTTTTTTTTTAATTTGACAGGTTAAGGTTAAAACCTGAATGCAATGTTGTTTAAATTTTCCAAGAGCGACATGAAAGGTCATCGACTTCGTGCATGGCTAATTCATTACCGATGTCCCGGAAATAATGGGTTCACATACTCGTCTAAAATTCCCCAAAGAGTCTTCTTTTTCATTGTAGGGCACTAACGAACGCATACCATGTAAAAGGAAAATTATTATCCAGCTATAAGATGATACCTAAGGTGTAACGTGATGATTTGATGGGTCAGCAGCGCGCGCCAGCAGAAATCATAAGGATATCATTCCTTTACTCGGCACGAAATCGCGAAAATATTGTACTGTCCCACATATAGAAATTGACGTGTTCCATGGAGGCCCTTTGTGTGTTATTAGAGCGACCCCAGCGTAACTGACATGGTCAATTATAAGCGTCTACTAGCTGTGATATACCTTGTTTGTGTCTGTCGGTGGGTATTATGAACAAGTAGCCTATTGCCTCTTGCTTGGCCTCTCTCTCTCTCTCTCTTCTCTCTCTCTCTCTCTCAACAAGTCATGAATTCACTTTACCCATCATGCCTAATCGAACTACGACATGATTGAGGTAACCGCGCCTTTTTATTCTCATAGTCAAAATCAAACTAATTCTTTACATAATTAAAAAAAAAAATCTTCATATAATTTCTCAAAATACTCAAAAGATGGCCTCAGTCAAAACTTTCTACAAAGATTGCATACGCCAATCTTTACGGCCTAAACAAGTTTTTTAGAGAGCTATTAGTTCACCCTGTGACGATGACTTCGATTGCGTTTTGAACTTGTACCGAACTACTTTCAACACAACTATTACCTTTATAGTTCGATTGATGAACTAGTCTTTTGAATTGATAACCGACATTCGTAATCGTAAGCATACAGTAACAAAATACTGTCAATAACAGTTGGAAAATACAAATGCTATAATAATAGCGCGAAATACACGAGTAACGATCATCTTCATACATTCTAATTCCCAAGTGATGTCGCTTCGAAAATGACACATGGTTTGACTACTGCTTCAAGCAAAGAAAAGTAAAAGGAATGGGATATACTTCTAATGATAATATCACGCCGTACAAGGCATTCCACTGTATTTGGTAATGTCGGTTACGTTTTTGTGCGCTTTACGTACGGAAAATAAAAGGCAGATTGATGCTATTAAATGCTAACACAACGCATTCAAATGATTTTTTGAAATAGACCGTGTACAATGTAATGTTTTAGTATTCGGTTTGAAACTTTAAATTTGCGAGTCCTTTATAAAGTCATATGGGTTATTACATTATCAATTCAAGCAAAAATTACAGTACTTTAAGGATTCGAATTTGCTCAGAAGATTAACAATGCTATCTTTGGCAATAGTTTGCAACAGAGACAATCCGCTTCAATAGATATACAATGTAATTCTGTTTTCATAAATAGAAAGGAAAACGTAAATAAGTCAACTTTATAACTTCAATGAGCTTTCTCACCAACTGAACTTGATTTGATCTGCCGTGCATGATATCGCTGTGTGTTCTATTAATTCTATGATATTGTTTAATTTGATATTGTTTAATTGGCACACGTGTTTTTTTTTTTTTATGCAGAATATTTCAGGTAAGTATAATTCATTGAAGCTAATAATGTTTGTACATATGACGTGTTCGTTGTTTTGTATTTTCATTTTTATAATATATCACGTGTCCATTATCTGATTATGACTACGAAAATATGACAACTGTTTAAATGCGGAGTATGTACTGGAACACTAATGTCTCCCACCAGTATAGACAAACTAATTTCTAGTCGTCTATCCCCGCTTGAAATGGAAATGAAATTACACACCAAAAAAAAAAAAAAAAAAAAGAAGAAAAGAAACGAAGTTCAATTTTCAGTAGATTTCAACTGTTTTGTTTAGTGCCTGATACATATAATGGGCAAAATTCTTTAGCGCATAAGCAATCACACAACTTTTGGGAATAAATGTATGTCTTAATGATTGTATCTTATGGAAGAAAACTCGTCTCCTTGCCTGAATTTTAGCTTCTTCTTTTTCAAGCTTGCGGGAAAGAAATAGTTGAACATCAATCGCAATCATAAAGAGAAGCCACATCCTTAAAAACAAACACAGGAGTACTGAGACGCACTACGAAATGCTTCCTTTTGTTGGGGGGGGGGGGTTATTGATTATTCTGAAGGTTCATAGATCACACAATTCATATGGTTCGCTATTAGCTTAGGTTCGTTAAGAAAAAAAAAATAAACAGATAAATGCGTTCCTTTTCCGGTGGTTCCTTTACCCGAAAGTAATCAAGCAATCACTTATTTCAGTATAAGATTTGTGAATACAAAACGATACGACGACGGCCTTTAAAGCATTAATTCCGAATATAATTGTAAATATGACTATCGGTCTATACTCAACTTCTCAAATGCAGAAAGATTGCAACTGTAAATGTGGTGTTCTGTAAAAAAAAAAATAATAATAATAAACAAAAATAAAAATAGGTTTAAGCTACAAGTTAATGGTTCTTTATATGCTATGGTATCATAAAAGTGACCGAGAATAAGAAGCACTATAATTTCAAATTAATATGATACAATCATAATTATAAAAAAAAAAAACAACATGAAACAACATTTGCTTCTGATACGTATAGTATAAATTATGTGCAGCTTTGGCAAGCGCGATAAAAGCGATAGATAATGTGGACGCAACGCCTATAAGGGAAATGTGCCTAATATAGCGGGAATTCAGAATGTTACGGCTGTATACAGCTGCAGCAGAGCAGGCACGAAAGCAGTCGTTGATGCTCTGCAACATTACACCATGTGCATTATTAGAGGGTTTTTAGTACATGCAAAGAACACGATCTGAAAAGACGACTATCGTTAATTAACTTCATTAACTACCTCTATTGATGCTGTCTTTTGTATCCCCGCCTACAATGGGTTCTCAGGTTCTATTCACTCTAGTAGTCCATGGGCCAGGCCAGATATTGGTACCATCTGAGGTGGCAATACCTTTTTGGTGTCATTTTGTTTGTCGGGCATAGATATGCCTATCAAGCTATGATAGCATTTCCAAATGAGTAGCTTAGTCATAGTAAATTAATTTTAAACCAATTTGGTCTCGTTGTTATATCCCTCTACTTCTGAATCGAGACCAACCGCTATACAAAGAAGAGTACTGTCTTCTGTATGTTCACAGGTGTTCTGTTGTAAACGCGGTGCGCTTAGTCTTTATTCAAGGCAGCGAAGGGAATATCCAAGGGTTATGATATCCACGGCGCTTAGTCTAATATTCAAGACGGCGAAGGGAATATCCAAAGCTTATAAAACAGTGTATATCCCTTTATCTAAAAACAACAACAACAACAAAGCAATTATTTATCATTTTCCGCTGAAAACGCTACGGTGAAAACGCTAATACCATGCCAATGTCGCTTTATTTCCATTCAAACAATGAAATATTATGCAAAAACAATGTACCGGTACACTACAATACATTATAATTGATAATGTTGTAAATGAACAGAGTGATTTTTGTTTATAATTGATGTATTTGTTGAGAGGGTGGTATAAAAACAGTATAGATAATCCCTTTTATTAGGAACTTTAGATATGATAACGGTACATTGTTCTAGATAAAGACTAAGCGCATTGCACCGCGTGACAGCTGTGGACATCATAACCCTTTGGATATTCCCTTCGCTGCCTTGAATAAAGACTAAGCGCATCGCGTTTACAACAGAACACCTGTGGACATAGTACAGAAGGCAGTGCTCTTCTTCGTATAGCGGTTAGTTTCGATTCAGAAGTATAGGGATATAAAAACGAAACCAAATTGGTTAAAAATTCATTTATTATGACTAAGCTACTCATTTGGAAATGCTATCATAGCTTGATAAGCGTATCTATGTCCGACAAACAAAATGACACCAAAAAGGTTTTGCCACCTCGAGTGATACCAACAACCCATTTTTTGGGTCTTGGCCCATGGACTATAGGTACTTGCTAAACGCATGTCCTTTAGTTTCCACTGACAACAATATGGGAGGAGAATGGAAGCGATCAAGGCCCTCGCTAAAAGACGCTTGTTGTAATACGCATTGCGTGCCTTTCTTTCTTTCTTTCTTTCTACTGTTTCCTATTGTTTGTGAGTTACAAACTTGCTGCAACTAAGTCACCGCAGCCGACACACAACGCTTACCGACTCATTCATGCGGCGGCAGCGGCACGGACACAAACGCACTTCAGTTCACATTCGGGCTGCCGTATTGGTTAGAATAGTTAATGATAGACCTGTCCTGCGATTGGGTCATTTGCCATCTTACACATCCAAGCTATGCCGTATACGGTAGTGCGTGCGATTGAGCGTAAACGCCGTCGCTAAGCAGGACTGTTGTATTGTTTCGTCTATAGTGAAAGAAACAGGTTGTTAGCTTGAACATAGCCCGAACTTTAAGAGCGATTTTCTCCGTTATTTAGAAAATGGACTGACATCATAAGCGTAGATAATATTCGTTTCTATGATCCATAGGGATGTCCAAATGAGTTGTATTACATATCAGTGTAAAGCTTAGTGTCTGTAGAATTCACATATAGGCATAACTACGATCTCATTTTTTGCGACTTTTGACTCATTCCGACGGAGCGCATCACGTGTGTGGCGCTCCGACAAAATGAGTCATAAGTCGCACGGCGAGTTTTCCCGTAATGAGCCGCAAATGAAGGGGAAGCAGTGCTCGGGTCGAATTTTTTTTATACGGATTTTGATTCCTTGATGTTTTATCTGTTTGTACAGAAAATTTCAGCGTGTAAAAATGAGTACAAGTGTCCCAAATCACAGTTTTTCTGAGACAATTTTTTCGGTTACATTTTTTTCGAACGCTCGCCTTTGCGTTGCGTTTCGCACCTATTGTTCTTGCCCGATTGAGACTCCACCTCCGTTTCTAGGGTGTATGCTAATGAGGCATTGCTCTTGACCCCATTGAAGACAAAACAAAGCATGGTGCGCGCGGCGGTCAAGCGGTGAGGGCTTTAGAATTACGCAATAATAGTGAGCTGACCAAGGCTATCGATTGCATGACCAGCGAGTTTCGTTTGATACATGCCCTCCATTTCATGAAGTGGTGATTGATGTGACGCACAAATCGCGCTGAAAAAAATAATTCCAACGAACGATCACGCAGAATTTATAATACTTTATCTATGAGCTAATACAATGATCATAATAATCGAACTTGAAACCTCTGTATGCGAGTGTGTACTTTTACAACGGTTATTAATTGGCCTCATTAATGAATTCATTCAAATAATCATAACTTTCTTTCCCTGGTATGTGCCTTGCTCTTTAAAGTTCATCTCTGGAGATATAGTAGGGCCTATAAGTTGTCAATTACATGTATTCTCGTTTTTATTAAGTCGACAATTCGTGTGATAATTTGCCAAATTTATGTAATGCATACTATTGTTTCCCTGGTTAATAAAACTTATTGCCCTATTTCTTATGATGGTTTGGGCCGCGACGGCATGGAGAGAAATCGGAAGATAAACATTATTAATGCCCAAATACAATGTAGGTCGTGTTCCCTTTTGAGGATATTCTGACTCTTGTCATCTGTGTATTTTTTTAGAGGTAGGACCTATCTGAGAAAGGGACAGAAAGCTGTGTCGCTACTCAAAAGTGTGCTTCTTCATTTTGTTTTGTTTTTTAATCAGAATGTTTGTAATGATAGCTGTTTGTCGTGTATTGCGTGTAGCTGACATGTGAGAGGTCAAGTCTGCAAAGAATTTGGCTAACAGCTTTGCGAAGTAGCAGCGCTAATTGCCCATTGAATTGCGTATTCTGAGGAATTTCAAATGAAAGAACTCGGACGACACTGTTCACGCCTTGTATCCGAGTAAAGCCCGCATCAACGAGGCCTTAAACAATGAAAGGTAAACTTCCTGCTATCAAGGGGTGGATAAAGACGCAACCAGTATTCTTTCTTCGCCATTGATAGCAGAATCAGTGACTGAATGGAGCAACAGTGTTGGAGGATCGGCATTATGTCTGCTAATTTGTAAAATAATTTTTCAGTCCCCTTTTGTCTTCAGAACCACAGTCAGGGACGCTAAGTTACTCTATCTCCTACAAGCTGTCGTTACTATCTTAAAACGTGAATTTTATGAAAGGTTAAAAGTGATCGCGGAATCAGTTCTTCTGCGTGACACATGCAGGCTTTTATCATGGGCGTAAATCCCGGGGGGATGGGGGGGATATATCCCCCCTGAAATGGAGGAGGGGGGGATGGCCTGTACAATCATCCCCCCCTGAATTTTGGGGAAAAAATGGAGGAAGCAGAAATGTGATTGTATCAATTTTGGCATATTGCATGACGTTTGTACGCCGGCCTTCAGACAGGTAACAGAGCTGAACAGTATTCTATCTTGTAGGAAAATGTATACATAATTTTCTCAAGCGCTCGCTCGCTTCGCTCGCTCGCGAAGAAAGTAACATCGACATACACTGTATTTATATGGCTCAGACGTTGACAACGTCAAATAGTATAGGCCTATAATGTAAACATGCTATGACGCGAGTAACTGGGGACCATCTGCAAGATATGTAGGAAAACAAACAAACAATAACAAAAACTATATCGCCATAATTGAACCCCCTCCATTTCCTGAATCATTCCTGAGAAACGACAGTGACTGGTGACTCAGTCAGGATACATCTATGAGCATACCCAGGGAAGATCAGGGGCGTCGAATCTATCTGGGGGGGGGGGGGCAAAGGGGCATTTGCCCCGCCCCTACGGAAGTGTTTAGGCAGACAAATCATTTATCCCCCAAGCAATTCCCGAGATGAGGACAAATCTCGAACTTTCTTAACGGAAAATTGTCCAAATATCGCCAGAACTATGCACCAGATCGTTGTATTGCAATCATAAACATGCAAAAGCTCCGCTATACAGGATCCCTTTCGATAGACTTTGTACACTTTTGAATTTGACGTATATTTCCCTAATTTATCAAAGAGTGTGCAGCAGATCTTTCACTTAACAAAAGCACCCTCATATGCAGAGGCGTCGATGGGGGGGGGGGGGGATGGTTCCCCCGTAAAAGTGGGACAAACAAAAGCGAAAAATAAAGCTACAAACGGCAGTGTTTGGAGTGTAAAATGTCAAAATTTTAAAGCTCGCTCGCTCCGCTCGCTCGCATTTAATCGCTATGCCCAAGGAGGTTCAAGAGAATGGAGTCACAACTGTCGTATTTCCTTTGAAGTCACGCTTGATGCCGCCACTCGAAAGTATTTGAAGCATGTGGCAAACTGGATCTGCCGCGCAGATAGGAAGACAATTGACTCATGTCTCATTGCATAATCATCAGCCACTTTCTAACGAAAATATGTCTTTGTGATGGTAATTACTTTTCGCCATCCCTACTTATGAAAGATAGTTGGTATATACTGGTAAAGACACGGGAATGCGCGAATAGAAATTGCGTAAAAAATGATGAAATGAAAATGAAAATTACTCGACTGGCCGTGCCCGGCCACTAATCTGATATATCTGTTAATATGTAATTATACTCGAAGACTATTCCATATCAGTTTTATTTGGAGGAATCAAGTGGAAAAGCGATAAAACCGGCTTTCCAGGAGGGTACAGTTTTAAACACTTTCACATGATACAGCTCTGATTTATACTTTTGCACATATTTCTTGAAAGGATTGACCTTTGTTTAATGAGCTTTATCATTAAGTGAGATTTCGTTTCATTTAATAGATAAACAAGCAAAATATAGCCAACATTAATTTAACGTTCAAAATGAATCTTCAGATTGCTCAGCAAGACGGCGGCATCAAACCCCGCCACCAAAGGCACAGATGCACCTGTGGAATTCTTTTGTACATCAATAGAAAAGTGACAACTGTTTGAATAATTACAGCCAGTTGGAACTCCATCTCTTAAACCTCCTTGCTATGCCATTCTCCTGATGCTGCTGCCTGTGAATGGCAGCAGTTGCGCCCGGTGCGCCCCGGCCCCTTAATTTCCAAAGCGAAAAATATAGCTACAAACTACAAACGGCAGTTTTTGGACTGTAAAATGTCAAAATTTTTAAGCTCGCTCGCTTCGCTCGCTCGCATTTAATCATTATGCCATTCTCCTGATGTTGCAGCTAGTAATTGCCAGCAGTTTTCGCCCGATGCGCCCCCCTTAATTTCCAAAGCGAAAAATATATCTACAAACGGCAGTTTGGGGACTGTAAAATGTCAAAATTTTCAAGCTCGCTCCCTTCGCTCGCTCGCATTTAATCATTATGCCATTCTCCTGATGTTGCTGCTAGTAATTGCCAGTAGTTTTCGCCCGGTGCGCCTCCTTAATTTCCAAAGCGAAAAAATACCAGCCACAAACGACAGTTTCGGGGACTGTAAAATGTCAAAATTGTCAAGCTCGCTCGCTTCGCTCGCTCGCATTTAATCATTATGCCATTCTCCTGATGTTGCTGCTAGTAATTGCCAGTAGTTTTCGCCCGGTGCGCCCCCCTTAATTTCCAAAGCGAAAAAATACAGCCACAAAGGACAGTTTTTGGGACTGTAAAATATCAAAATTTTCAAGCTCACTCGCTTCGCTCGCTCGCATTTAATCGTTATGCCATTCTTCTGATGTTACTGCCAGTAATTGCCGGCAGTTGCGGCCGGTGTGCCCCCCCCCCCCTTGATTTCCAAAGCGAAAAAATACAGCCACAAACGACAGTTTGGGGATTGTAAAATGTCAAAATTTTCAAACTCGCTCGCTTTCATTTAATCGTTATGCCATTCTGATGTTGCATGCTGCCAGTAATTGCCAGCAGTTGTGCCCGGTGCGCCCCCCTTTAATTTCCAAAGCGAAAAATATAGCTACAAACGACAGTTTTGGGACTGTAAAAAGTCAAAATTTTCAAGCTCACTCGCTTCGCCCGCTCGTATTCAATCATTATGCCATTCCCCTGATGTTGCTGCCAGTAACTGCCAGTAGTTGCACCCGGTGCACCCCCTTAAAGGTCCAGTTTACCTTTGGGAGCAGTGATTTTAAAAATGTGCAAGATATCACATTTGATGCATATGTGTAGGTCAGTTGTATCACAAAACATCCTGCCATATAAAATTTTCGCAATGAAACCTAAAATGTAAGGAGATATCACTATTTTTCTCAATAAACCATAACTGTAGACGGTTTAGTCTGGTAACATTCTTATTATAACTATTGTTCACATTTTGTATATTTAACAATACTTAACATCGATTACACTGATTCAAATTTTTACATTGGTTGTTTGTAGCCCTAACTCACATTTTGGAACTATTTTGAAGCACTAATGCTGGGTTTTCGTTCCATCTGCAAATGGTAAATTATGCCTTTAATTTCAAAAGCGAAAAAATACAGCCAAAAGCGGCAGTTTTGGGACTGTAAAATGTCAAAATTTTCAAGCTCGCTCGCTTCACTCGCTCGCATTTAATTGTTATGCCATTCTCCTGATGTTGCTGCCAGTAATTGCCAGCAGTTGCACCCGGTGCGCCCCCCTTAATTTCCAAAGCAAAAAAAAATACAGCCACAAACGGCAGTTTTTGGACTGTAAAATGTCAAAATTTTCAAGCTCGCTCGCTTCGCTCGCTCGCATTTAATCGCTATACCATTCTCCTGATGTTGCTGCCAGTAATTGCCAGCAGTTGCACCCGGTGCGCCCCCCCTTAATTTCCAAAGCAAAAAAAAAAAAAAAATACAGCCACAAACGGCAGTTTTTTGACTGTAAAATGTCAAAATTTTCAAGCTCGCTCGCTTCGCTCGCTCGCATTTAATCGCTATGTGACCATTCTCCTGATGTTGCTGCCAGTAATTGACAACAGTTGCGCCCGGTGCGGCCCCCCTTGATTTCCAAAGCAAAAAAAAAAAAAAAATACAGCCACAAACGGCAGTTTTTGGACTGTAAAATGTCAAAATTTTCAAGCTCGCTCGCTTCGCTCGCTCGCATTTAATCGCTATACCATTCTCCTGATGTTGCTGCCAGTAATTGCCAGCAGTTGCACCCGGTGCGCCCCCCCTTAATTTCCAAAGCAAAAAAAAAAAAAAATACAGCCACAAACGGCAGTTTTTTGACTGTAAAATGTCAAAATTTTCAAGCTCGCTCGCTTCGCTCGCTCGCATTTAATCGCTATGTGACCATTCTCCTGATGTTGCTGCCAGTAATTGACAACAGTTGCGCCCGGTGCGGCCCCCCTTGATTTCCAAAGCGAAGAAGTATAGCTACAAACGGCAGTTTTTAGCATGTAAAAGCATTATGTCAAAATTTTCAAGCTCGCTCGCTCCGCTCGCTCGCATTTAATCGCTATGCCATTTTCCTGATGCTGCTGCCAGTGATTGACAGCAGTTGCGCACGGTGTGCCACCCCCTTAATTTCCAAAGCGAAGAATATAGCTACAAACGGCAGTTTTTGGACTGTAAAATGTCAAAATTTTCAATATAAAAGATTTCACCGTGGGAGGGAGAAACCCCCTACCATACCCTCCCCCCCCCCCCTTCGCTTGCTTCGCTCCCTCACGATCTCATAACCGCTCCCCCAAGATCAAATCCTGTCTACGCCGGTGATAGGCCCCACTATTTAGTAGGCCTTCGCAGTGATGTCGCACAGGCGGAGCAAGAGCTGAAATACCACGATTTAAACGTGTCATTCAATAATGTATTGTGAATATTTCATTTTCTATTGTTTTTTTAAGAAAAAACAAACAAAAATTTCACCATAAGTGTGCACCAGATCGCTGAATTTCAGGTCTGAAAATGCAAAATCTTCCTCGTGTGGGAGAGGGACACCCCCCCCCCCATACACACCCTCCCCCCGTTAACCCGGTCGCTCTCTCTCACAGATATTTCAGAAACAAAAAAATGTCTTCATACTTTTAAGGTCTGATTTTCCGCCGCAAGTCATCTGACAAGCAAAAAAAAGCAACAACAAGAACAAAAAGTCTTCATATTTTTGGTGCCACTTTCCTCCCACTTTATATTTCATCAAGAGTGGGACATCCGATCCCTGTAAAGTGTGCGTGTGGGGGGGGGGGGGGGGGAGAAGCTTCTCCCCCCCCCCCCCCCCCCCCCCCCCCCCCCCCCGAAGGCTGCGCCGGTCCGGTTATGGGCTTGTAAGCGTGGTGATGGTGACCATCCCCCCCCCCCCCCCCCCCACTCCTCAGTACGGATTTACGCCGTTGGCTTTTATAATAGCATACGCAAGCTTAAATCGTTTACCTGTATAGAAAGGGCGGGGATACACACTTATCGCAATTATCCGGATTTGAGAGTAATACACTCTACTACTTTTCTTCATCTTTCCCTCAACAAAGACCATGGTAATTCAAAACAAACAAACAAACTAACTAACAAACAAGCAGTTGCATTATATCAGAACGTACACAAATTTTTGTGTTTCATGTATGTATAGGTCATCTCTTGATGTATAGTACGCATTTGTTGTCGTTTTTACAGTGTTTCCTAATAAATGCCTATAGCGAAAACCCAACACAACTTTTATCAAGGAGGAAAGGGAACTTACATTTAAATATAACATAGTTTCCAGAAATCAGACATGTAAATAAGGCAATCATATACATCCGCACGGCCGATTATAATCTCTTACTTTGATTATCAAACATGATCGCCGGCATTTACGTGCTTTTTTCTAATTTTTTGAACTTTGCCTCATTTTCTCTTTTTTTTTAAACAACTGCTGGAAACATTTAAAAATCGTAACACAGTCTGCTAACCCACAACATGATATTCCATTTGATTCGTCACTTATTGTTGGTCGGGTGACGCCAAATGTTGGAATCTCGAGCGATGATACACGGCATTTTGTTTGTTGGTTTTCGTCTCATCGCTCAAAAGAATTTTGACTACGATTACAGAGGTATCATCTACAAGACATAACTGATAGTTTACAGTAGTGATCATCAATTCAGTAAGGATTAGTCAAGTCATGAATTCACTTTACCCATCATGTCTTTTCGAACTACGACATTGTTTGGGTAACCGCGCCTTTTTGTTCTCATAGTTCAAACTAATTCTTGACATAATCAAAACAAATAATTTTCTTTATATAATTTCTCAAAATACTCGAAAGATGGCCTAAGTCAAAACTTTCTACAAAGATTGCATACGGCAATCTTTACTAGCCTCAACAAGTTTTCTAGAGCTATCAGTTCCCCCTATGACGATGATTTCGATTTTGAATTTGCATCGAACTACTTTCAAAACAGCTATTACCTTTATATTTCGATTAATAAACCAGTCTTTTGAATTCATAACCAACATTCGTAATCGTAACCATACAGTAACATAATACTGCATGTCAATAAAAGTTGGAAAATGTAAATGCTATGTCAGTAGCGCAAAATAAATGAGTACCGATTATCTTCATACATTCTAATTCCTAAATGATGTCGCTACGAAAATGACGCATGGTTTGACGACTGCTTCTAGCAAATAAAAGTAAAAAGGAATGGGATATACTTCTAATGATAGTACCACGCCGTACAATGCATTTCACTGTATTTGGTAACGTTTGGTTACGTTTCTGTGCGCTTTACGTACGGAAAATAAAAGGCAGATTGATGCTATTAACATGCTTACACACAACGCATTCAAAATGTTTTTTGAAATACACCGTGTGCAATATAATATTTTAGTATACGTTTTGAAACTTTGAATTTGCGAGTCCTTTATAAAGTTATAAGCAGGGTTATTACATTATCAAGCAGAAATTTAAGTATTTAGGGATTAGGATTTGCGCAGACGACTAACAGTGCTATATATAGCGATCGTTCGCAACAGAGACAATCCTCTTCATTAGATATACAATGTAATTCTGTCTTCATGAATTGAAAGAGAAACGAAAAGAGGTCAACTTTTTAACTTCATGTAGCTTTCTCACCAATTGAACTTGATTTGATCCGCCATGCATGATATTGCTGTGTGTTCTATTAATTCTATTAAATTATCTAATCGGCGTGCTTGTTTTTTATGCAGAATATCACAAGTAAGTTTAATTCATTGAAGTTCATAATATTTGTACATATGGCGTGTTCGTAGTTTCGTATTTTCATTTTTATAATATATCATTTGTCCATTATCTGATTCTGACCACGAAAATATGGTGACTGTTTAAATGCGGAGCATGTACTGGAAAAATGTAATGTCTCCTGTCAGTATAGACAAACAAATTTCTAGTCTATCCCCGCTTTAAATGGAAATGAAAAAAAAAAAACAAGTTCGACTTTCAGTAGATTTCAACCGTTTTGTATAGTGCCTGATTCATGTAATGGGCACAATTCTTTAGCACATAAGCAATCACACAACTTTCGGGAATAGATGTATGTCTTAATGATTGTATCTCATGGAAGAAAACTCGTCTCCTTGCCTGAATTTTAGCTTCTTCCTGTTCAAGCTTGCGTGAAAGAAATAGTTGAACATCAATCGCAATCATTAAGAGAGGCACATCCTTAAAAATAAGCACAGGAGTACTGTTTTCTGTATGTTCCGTAGAGCTGTAAAATGCAGCTCTATGGTATGTTCACAGGTATTCTGTTGTAAACGCGGTGCGCTTAGTCTTTATTCTAGACGGCGAAGGGAATATCCAAAGCTTATGATACAGTGTATATCCTTTTATCTTAAAACAACAACAACAACAACCAAAAATAAAAAAAAAGATTCCTCTTGATTTTACCGTATTTTGCAATTATCTATCATTTTCCGGCAAAAACGCTAGTGTGAAAACGCTAACACCACGCCGATGTCGCTTTATTTTCATCCAACAAAAAAGGATAATGCAAAAACAATGGACCGGTACACTACAATACATTATAATGAATAATATTGTAAATAAACAGAGTGATTTTTGTTTAAAATTGATTTATTTGTTTAGAGGGTAGTATAAAAATAGTATAAATAATCCCTTATATGAGGAACTTTAGATATGATAACGGTACATTGGTCCAGATGAAGACTATATAAGCGCACCGCGTGACAGCTGTGGACATCATAACCCTTTGGATATTCCCTTCGCTGCCTTGAATAAAGACTAAGCGCATCGCGTTTACAACAGAACACCTGTGGACGTACGGATGACAGTGCTCTTCTTTTTATAGCGGTTAGTTTCGATTCAGAAGTATAGGGATATAAAAACGAGACCAAATTGGTTTAAAAAAAAAAAAATTATGACTAAGCTACTCATTTGGAAATGCTATCATAGCTTGATAAGCATATCTCTGCCCGACAAACAAACTGACACCAAAAAGGTTTTGCCACCTCAGGTGGTACCAACAACCCATTTTTCGGGTCTTGGCCCATGGACTATAAATTGAAGTGTGTTCATGCTACATTTGAAGGGATAGCATATAGCGAAGGGAAAACAAACCTGAATGGCCATCTTCAGGAAGCTATTTTTTGTTGGCGATTATGAATTACTTAACTATGAAATTGAAATAAAAACATACAGAAAAACGACTGCAAAATCTTTGCATAATGTGCCATTATTTATAATCAAGTTTCCATTACTTTTCTTTTATGATACATTTCCTTCGATTAGTGCTCCTTTATTCTTTCCCATTACATTTCATCACTTTCCTTTCCGGCTATCCACTTCATTCCCGCCTACAAACGTATACAGATATTTTGCCCGTATATACAATCTCAAAAGATATTGCCATAACATAGATAGGCAAACCTGACCGGATGTAACATTACATTTCGATTGCTAAAGTGTGATCGGATTACCATCCATCAAAAAGAATTTAGAAGACCATCATATTTCTCCCCACCCCCACCCTCTTTGATCTCTGTCCCTCTCTTTCCAGTTATCCAATTCTTTGATTGAATAATATCATTAGTGAAGATCACTTCTCGATGATGCTTTGCCTGTATTATATATATATATATTTATATATATATATATATATATATATATATATATATATATATATATACAACAATATCTAATATATGTACATTCATCAAACAACATTTAGAAGACCAGCCTATTTTTCTCCCTCTCTCTTTCTCTCCCTTTCAATGTTTCTTCTCATCGCTATAGATTCCAGTGTTTCGCCTGAAGACCGGAAGACCTCATAAATGTTCTATCAAATATACAAATTCCACAAAACAATAGTCTTTCCGGTTAGTGATGAGTTTTCATCATAATAATATTATAACAAATAACTTCTGTCTTATCACTATGTGAAATCTTATTTCATGTGATTCGTAATGAGCAATACTTCTTGGCAGTAGAGTTTTAAGTCAATTATAACATTGTACATACAATTGGCAGCATTTAACCCCTACTGTTGAATCACAAATGTGCTCGTTGATCTCTTTTATTAAATCCCATGGAAACCTTAAGTCATATCTGTAGGCAGACATAATGGATAATTCCAGAAAGCAAACTTCTTATACAAAAAAAAAAGAGAAGAAACTTCTGTGTGGATGGCAGGTACCGCAATAGCATGGATTTTTTCAGATTTAGTTATCAAAAGTTGTCAAAGAAAGCAAGAAAGATGCAATGATTTATTTGAATATTGAAAATCCCATCAGGCTCTTGTCAACATTATGAAAGGGATAATT